>NW_016910419.1:30881-219255 GCF_001483705.2 Eufriesea mexicana
AATTTATTTTTATTCTATTATTACATTATTTTTGTATATGTAATAGATTCTTGGTCCGTTCATGAAATAAGTTCAATTAAAGTTATTAGGAACAAGAACCACAGAATATTTTGAAGATTCATGAGTGAAGTTAAGTCAGGCTTTTCTAGTGAATCTGTATTCACGTTTCTCCCTGACTGGGACACTTTTTATTTTACAAACGTTGCATGGTAACAAGTCTCTGGACCGGCTGGTGCATCCTAGCGGTCAGTGCAACATAACTGCACTTAGTGCTGGCACAGCCGGCTCTTCGAGCTATACAACACATTACCGTATATCTCTGATGTGTACTATATATCAGAGTCTCTCAAATGGAATTTATTTCAGGGCCCATACTCCGGTTATGATTGTGACTACTTGTAACCAAACAATTGTGCAAGAATTCGAGGAATTTTTATGCATTGGGCCTTATCTATTATGTGATAACTTTCGATGGAGAAAACTTCGAAATAACGTTATAAATTAGAAAGTCTTTTTTCTAAATTAGCGAAGCAAGGAAACAGGAATTTAACGGCAGAAAGGAACTTATTTTCATAACAATCAACTAAATTTTAGGATCTTAGTTTTGGTAAACTTTTGACCTATATTCAATGTAAGATCTCTTCAAAAATTATTTACTTAAATTACTTTAACTATTTGTGATCGTTTCACAATTCAAATTTCACGCTATTGCACTTTATAGCTATGGAAAATTGAAAGAAACTTTAATCGTCGAAGAAGATGTGTTTTAAGAAGCCACAAAATATCTCCACGAATTCCCCGGTCTTTAGCTTCCGATTACTTTGAATTTGAAACCGAAATCACTTGATCATCAAAAAGTTTAACTCACTTTTACAATATCCTTGATATTAGTTCGAGCAATATTCTAAAATATCCTTATCATAGGATAACATAAAAAATAAACTGAGGAAAAATGGCAAAGGAAAGGAAAGATCAGGAGAGACAGTAATACATCTATGTCAGCTATTCAATCCAAAGGAAAGGAAGTGCATTCCCCGTGAATTCTGTTGCCGAGTCTATCCGTTAGACGTTAAATGAATAATTCATTGGAAGAGCCAGGCTTGAATCATCAACGCTATAGTTAGTGAATTCAGCTTGTCTGAGAATCACTCTATGATAATTGGTCATTAGCGGCGATCGTACTCCTCAGCTAGGCTAATATTAATCAGGATGGGAGTTGATAATGGAGTTAGAGCATAGAGCGAATCGGTGTTTTCGGGAAAATCATGTCTACATGTGATAATTTTAATTTCGTGCTTGGATACATGAGCCAATGGCATTAATTAAAGGATTAATTTTGTGATATAATGGTATAATATAAAGTAGAGCTGCTCTGAATGATTTAATTATCCTGATTATAGAACCGATGCTTTTGCCAAGACGACTGAGAAACTGTGTATCAAGAGTAATAGATCTTTATTGTATTCTATATTTCTGATCATGATTTACTCTGGCAGTGAAAGGCACCGATTTTTGGTCTGTATAGTACCATAAAAGAATATTTTGTTGATTGTATGTAATATATGTCAGTGAAGATACTGGCACCAAGATGGAGGAGGAAAATTTTGGAAATGAAGGAAAAGAGAAAAGTGAAGACTCTCTTTTTTTTATCTGGTATCTGGTGCAGGCGTAATTGTCTCAAAGCATCTGAAACTGGGCAACCAGTTATTTGATAATAGCGCTATTATAAAGTCGTTTACAAATATTTTTAGACAATTCCATCTGTGACCAAAGCAAACAAAGTTAGATGTTAGTATTCATATTTGACTATACAAACCTTACAGGAGAAAGTTGGTATATTGCAAATGATTACAAAAGAGATGTAATTAATTCTTTACCTCGAGAATTAAAACACGAAACATGAAATACAAAAAAGAAAAAATGATAAGATTATGAAGAATAATTTACATACAAATGTTCTCTTTCAATTATATGAATTCTGGTAGAAAAGGAAAGTAGAATCAGTACTATGATGAATAACTAAATGGATTTGCCAATCGAAAACCAAAAATATACAAAATGAAAAAACACCGTGTAATTATAGTTGAGCAGTGAAGAATGTGTACAATTTAGAGAGAGGCCTACACGGAACGCATAATTAATTTTTATTGATGGTGTTACACAATTCTGAGAGCAACACCGTTTTCCCATCGTGGATTCCAGGTGAAAAGTGGTCATAGTTCGAAAGTGGTGATTACATGAGCGCCTTGGCAAATACTTTTGTTATTCCTGTCTCGTGCTTTTGAAAATTCGAATTGTCTGGCGATTCTTGCCTGCTTGATTTTCGATTCGAGAATCGCGCCATGACGCCAATTTGGCGCCACGTACACTACCAAGAGGACTATGGGGAATTCGAAAGGAGTCTCCCACCGATTCCCGGCACTCAATGCAAATCCAACATGTTGAAAAGCGCTTTTGTTCGTTGATCATTTGATTGCCGGTTATTCGTGTGTTTAGTATTATAAATTAAGAGTATAAAATACCATAAAATACTGCAGGTATTTACAAATGGGGAAGAAAATGATCTTGTCCTTTCATTTTAATTTTATTTTAACTTTTTTTTGAACTAATTAACTCAACATTGAAATAAAGCGTAACAAAATGTTTAGAAAATAGAAGAATTTTAGTAGTTTATCGGACTTTTAATTTTAGGTTTGAAATAGAAAAAGAAAATGGAGGTATAGAAATTTGATTAGGACAAGCGGAAAGCAGGCAGGACCCAATTAAAAAGCGATATCTAACGAAACGTATACGGGTTCGCAGCTGGAAGCCGGTGCTCTCGTAATTTTCGTGGGGGTCATTATCACCGGGCGCACTTGCGCCTGAGGAAAGATTCTGAACGCAGCCTTCAGTACAGTTATAACTTCGCCACGAGACTGACGTCTCTCTCTTGTCGTCTTTGACAATCGGCTCGCAGTCGCTGTTCCGCTCGGTTCTAAGACACATCCGGTCCTGCCTTCTCTTCCAAGACAATGGAAAACCACGTTTAACCAATTTTCATTCTTAATTACCGAAGAAATTTAATTTACCACTTATTCGAATTTCGCTATATGTAATCGAGTATGTCTTAAAAATATAGCGAAACATACGCGAATTATATGCACGAAGTAAATTTATTGATTGTAGTCTATTTCTGATAAGGGGAATTGTGATTTTGTTCAGGTTGATGTACTTGAAAGTGACCAAGTGCCACGGGACATGAGGATGGACAGAGTGTGTGTTGGTGCTCAGTTATGAGGTAACAGAGTGAGGAACAGAGGGGTTAAGTGAGAGAGAAAGAGAGAAAGAGAGAACCAAAGATGTTGTGCCTGAAGAAGCGGAGAACCTACAGCTTCACCCAGGGTGTCTGCTCGGAGGTGCCTAGACGATCCAAGGAGGACAATCGGTACGAAAGGTCCTTGAACATGGCTATTACGACACTGCCGCGTAAGAGCAGGTGAGTCACTTTTCCTGTCTGATTTGATCGTATGCTAAGTCCAATCTGATCCGTTACAGGGAAAAGTGATTAGAGATCTCGTAAATTAAGTGCTCATCCAAGATTTATGCTTGTTATTTCAGCGTACAGATATGCTATGTTCGATCAGATACTTTGAGCGTTCTGATGTCAGGTAACCTGGGTAGGTTAATGTTAGATACTCCAGTACTTTGAGTACATTTTGGATAAGTCGGATTCATTGGATACTACCATGTACCTTAGATTTTTTCACCACCATCAGGTACTCTGGATACTTTGATATCTTATAATATTTCAGTTACTTTTGGATATCTAAGCACTCTGAGAAACTCTCCGGTACTCAAATATTCTCGTTGCAATCTGGCCGATAGAGCTCGAGAAAAGTAAGTCGCAACGCGAAGGTCGACCGGAGGTAAAAGTAGGTATCGTTCGATACAGTTGGACAAGTGGATAAACTTCCTACGCGTGCACCGCTGGAATGATTCCCGATCGCCCTCAGGATGTTGCGCCCTGCGTGTCCGTGGAACGCAGTCACGTGTGACGTGCAACATTATATATGTGAGAGGCAGTGTTTCTTTTTAATTAGATACGATTCCCTTTTAGGAGATTGCTAGACTGTTACGCCAACCTCATTTTCATTCCGTTTTCAGCTTCTTTCATGAATCCATGGATTGTTTACTTCACTCTTGTTTCTAGATCTCTAGTTACTGGTCTCGATTTATCGAAGACTTGCGAAGACTTACGAAGGCTTATAAAGTCGTGATTTCAGAGAAGGATGACTGTTGGGTTAGACAATCAAGAAATATTTTCTCTCTTTCTTGAAGAAGATTAAATTATTGTTGAAACATTAGATGGTAGGATCTTATATATTAGAAAATTCTTACGGTATCTGATTTCATACAATATTGGAGTACTGCAACTTTTTTGGGATCAGAGTTTCTCTATATTCGCTATATTCACTTGATAGGAACTAGCGTTCATACTTAAGGTACTACGTTTAATATAATACTACTAGCATTTCTAAAGTTAATAATGTTAATTTTCTTTCTTTCTTCTAAGTTCCTTGAAACTAATTCTGTTGCTTTCTTCAAACCAAATTATTTTGTCTTCACAGATAATATAATTATCTATAATGATCTATAATAAAATAACGAATAGAAAGAAAACATCAATTGGGGAAATCTCCCATAAACTCTGAGCAATTATGCATTTCCAACTTCAACAAAGAAAATAACAGCTTATTTCGTCATTTTTACTATTATCGTGTTTTCATTGAAGGATGCTTCTTCACTTTTAATCCACACGGATTTGCGCGCATGGTTATTGCATGTATGTGTGTAAACGGCTGCGAAAGGTGGATTTGAATACGGTGATTACTGGTTGCTACCGTTAAAGATGGGAGGAAAAGACAAGAGTAGCGGTGCGAATCATAATCGCGATATTAACGTTGCGTAAGTTATTAGTCGATTTTTATCTTCAACGCCAAGCGTGTTCTCAAGCTGGAACAAAGTGTTCCAAGTGTTCGAAGGATATGCGTTTTTAATGATCCTCCAGTGTTAAGTAATCATCATTGTTTCATTTCACTGATTTCCTTTTATTTTTTTAAATAAAGAAAGATAGAGGAATGTTTTATAACACTGAATACGTACCTCTATTTCCACAGAGGTGAAAAGTTGTAGTTTTAGAACAAAAGTAATTGTAGAAATTTATTTTTAAATAGCTTTGCTTTTGCAGTGTTACAGGTTGATTTTATAAACAATTTCATAAGAATGTTCGCTGATTATTTTGCTAGTGTAAACTATCTAAATGTTAATAAAATATTTGTGGTGTGGAATTGGCAGATAAATTTACATATCATGACATTATATAAAGAAATTTGTGAAAGGTGTTCAGTTGTTAATAGAATATTCTGTTAAAATATAAAAAATTGTTCTTAAATAAGTTTTCCACTTACATAAGAATCATAAATAATTATTATAATATCTAATCCAGGCCATTCTTTCTAACATCCACTAATTAATCTCTTTTTAGAAGTGACCTAACTTCATACTTATCCACAATTACTACCTACCCAAAGAATCAGTAATTAACAGTAACAATAGATTCTGTAATTGCATTATAGGAACAAAGGTATGAAACAAATTTTCTCACTGATCATCCTTAACACACCTGAATATAAGTTCCAGGGTTACTGAAGCTTGCTCAGATTGGTACCTATAGCGATAAACTAATCAAATCCCGTATTTCTATGTTTCTTTTTTTTCAGTAACCGATCTTGCCTTTTACCTCCTATCTAGTTCATCGTGTTCGTCCCCTTTCAATAGCCATGCAAGTGAGTCAGACTATGGTCGTCTCGATTGTGCCTTATCTGGTATAGTTTCTTTGGTCTTGGTTTTTCCTAGCTGGAAGTACCTTTGAAACCATGTCAATGTACTTAATTAATTGAAAGGTCGACTTATAAAGCGGGATTGGCTCTTCTTCGTCAATGATCTTCTTTCGCTGGTAAAATACATAAGTCATACGTAATTTATGAAATGCAGCAATATATCGGATCATATGTAACCATATATGGAACAATATAACACTAATTTTATAAAACAAAATTCTAATTTTAAGGTTTAATTACTACTTTAATTTACTGCTTTGAATGTAGTTTCTTAAATTTTCCTTTTTGTTATAAAAAATTATATATGGAGGTATTGAAAAGTTTTGAAAGGATTATTATTATCTTGCAATCCGTTGAAAATACAGACAATGTGGAAACAATCAAATTAGGAAATTGGAAAGTTGGATAATTAGGAAACCAGGAATTAGAAATTGTATGTTAATATTTGGAAGATATTGTATCGCAATAAGCTTGTGAACAATAAAAGGTGGTATATGTTTCTTAATGCACTTATAAAGTAGCAGTGAAATCGGATATCATTTATTCAAATGGAACCACTAAAATTTATTTTACTATTTCTTAAATTATTACAAAAATTCTTATAGATATTGCAAAATTTTTCATAACAATGATAC
This sequence comes from Eufriesea mexicana, assembly GCF_001483705.2. Lineage (NCBI taxonomy): Eukaryota > Metazoa > Arthropoda > Insecta > Hymenoptera > Apidae > Eufriesea > Eufriesea mexicana. Next base: position 37,396 of record NW_016910419.1, read on the forward strand.
TATTTAATCTGTTCTAGTACTTCTTTCGAGTGATCATCAAAATTATTGTTTCATTCTCTTATATTCTGTAGAACGGATCTCAGGGAGATTTCATATTTCATAAACCGTCATATGTTACCCATATGTAGTTAGATTTAGATCCTCTTTGTCTCATGGTCACTCCAGCAGAGAGATTCATTGTTGAGCCTTGCTCAGATACACTAGTCCCCAAAGCTAGATTCTCACAATTCCCGTTTCTCCCTAATGGGAAGTATCCCTCTTCTCTTCTCCATCTTCGAACGTAACAGAAGTGGAAGATTAATGCACGATTGTCTGGTTGGCTAACAAATTCCTGTCTCTGGTACACGTTGCACTTAGATTATAGTTGCTTTTGTCACGAATGAACCGCTATTTTCAATCGATTACAGACAATCCCTGATATCATTTCCAGTCTTCTACACGTGCACTCGGTTCCCTGGTAAAAGCAATTACTGCCTACTATCTACCATGTTCCTGAGACATCCTTCTTATTCCTTGGATCCTCAGTAACTGTATCATTGTACTGTACTCATTGTTGGGAATTTGAAATTATTACCTGGTGTGATTTTATCAGCGAATGTATTCTTCTACGTTGTGAACTTAGGTCGAGTTCTCTTAAATTAGTCTCTTGTGCTGAAATGAATTAGGATAAGAAATTTTTATAATTTGATGGCTAACTAAAGTTATGGAGGATGGTTAAATGGTTGAATGGTTGTTTGAAATTTATGTAGAATCTGTATGGAAATACCTTGTGTTCATAAGGTAAGTAAGTGGAGGTAATTTTTAGCTGTGATCCAGATATTGAGGAATTTAGAATCAATCGACTGGCACTTTTTGATGTTGTCATAGATGGTTGCACTTAGGTGTATCTTGTTTTTTAATCAGGCTAACTGCTGCTGTTGGGGACATTTCTTCAAACGTTTCCTCAAATTCTGACATTGATTTAAAAGTACTGGTACAGATATTAATAACAATTTTCTTCATTTTCAACAGGATGTTCGCTAAAAGGTTTCTTAACAAAATTGTTAATTAGTGTTCTCTTTTTTGAGTTCTATGAGACACGTAGTTATTCCAAACTTTTGGTCGGAAGTATATACCGGTTAGGTTTCGATTTTCACGGAATCTGATCTGAGGAAAATCATGGTTGAACTGCTTTTCTTGTTGGCATGTCGTTCGATAAGCACGATGTTAAGGTTAGTTAAGCACTTTCTATGCCAGTCGATGGCCGGTCGCTTTGGACGAGCCTCGATTCGGAATGGAAATTATGTCGTCGGCCTCTGTTACGTGGAATGTTGTTTCCCGATAATGAGGGACACCACCAAGGATACGTGCTTGCTGAAACTGCTGTTGTTTGGTTTCATTCACGAGTAGCTTGTACACTATAGATACTTCCTTGAATTATTAATGTGATTCAAGATTTAATAGCAAAAGACGTAAATTTACTATAATTACTAATTTTTTAATATTACACCAATTTATTCATAAAAGGTTTGATCATCGTTGTTTTTTCTTAAATTAATGTAATTATTTTCTCTCAACTACATGTAATACTATATATAATAATCTTTGGTAACCAAGTCTTGTTTTATTCATAAGAAGTTTATGTACTATTACTATATTTAGAGAAATGAATTACTAAAAAGTTACAAAAAAATTTAAACCTAATTACAGTATAGTAATAATAGCAGAATCAATTTTTAAATATCGCCAAGGTACAAAAAATTACAAAAAATTAATAAAGTATTTTTAATTATAAAAAATTAATAGACCACAAATAATTCCCTCATTAATAACTACGCAAGAAAGTATCTTCAACTCAATCTCTATTGCAATAACAATTATTCTCTGGTCAACCATGTCATTTTTACCATTCACTAATTAGTTATTGATCCAATCTACCTACGCCTCACTAAATTTTTTCCCCTAGTAATCAAGTAGTATAGTCTTAAGTTCCAGTACATTAAATCCATCATATTAGTCCATGTACCATGCGGACTCATCACCTGTTGCTACTAAATTGGCTCGTGGAACCACGACACCCTGTTCGAGACAAGTTGCCAAGAGAACAAGGGAAAAAGCGTTCAATTAGAATGATAGCCGTGTCGTGGCGATCTGAATTCTCTGCGGATCGTTCATTTAACATTAAAGACACGCATCTTTTTGGCACGGGGATGCATCGACGAGGATGCCCCGCCTAGTTGCAGAGAAACGATCGGTTACAAGCATAGACGCGTTTCCAGTCGTTCAGTTATTCCATCCGCAGCACCATTGCGTTTCCGTTCTGACGGGAAGTGATATGAATTCATCGGGGTTCCATCGATCGACTGTTTGGCGAGGGCATTTCAATGGACGATTGTTGCAGGTGTTCGACATCACTTAGTCTGGAACAGTCGATGGAAAACGTGTTAAAGGAAGATCTTTTATAGGTCTTGTAGTTCTGGAAGATTTACGTTGGAATTTTTTGTAAGAGTCTCTATTAATCCGATATTTTTCATTTGTAGGTTCTGTCTAGGAAGTTCTTGGATGTGCAAAGAGGTTTTTACGAATTGTGTTGAGTTCGGGAAGTTGTCACTGTCAATTCGACATGGCTTGCCCAAAAATTAAATCGGTGAAGTTACAACTAGGGAATAAACATACGTTATGTACTTGTACTACTTATAGTAGAATTACAAATATTGGAATTTGATAGCAATGGAAAAAATCTGTACTCTTTGATAGACTGGTATAACATAATTATGAAAATAGTCAATATCCTATTTTTGAAGGAGATAAGATTTTTCCATTCATCTATTTCCAAAGTTTTACATACGAAAATGCAGGTATTTAGTTACGCAAGGATCGAGGATCCTACTAATTACCCATAATTACGATTAATTGCAGCTGATGGTAGCCTTTGGTTCAGCTCTGAGAACGACACTGTTCTCAGACAATTTGTCGGCCGTGCAGAGATTGCATTTCGTCCTTTCGAGAATGTCCTCGTTCCACACCGTTATCTTGTGCTCCTGCAGATCTCACAGGTGGCTCGATGTCTCTAAAAATAACAATGAATTCGTAGAAAGTACCCGCAAACAATTTACATGCACGCGTTCACCTCGCCTACTTGTAACTCTGCCTCTATTCTGTCCTTTCACTGCTATGGTTTTCCAACCACCATGTGTAAACACTGTGTGCTCTTCTTTTAATAACAAACTAACTATTTATGATGTTTTGTCGAAGTTTAGATGAAAGTTCAGTTACATAGACTTATTTCGTAAAGTTAGGCTTGATAAGGTTTGACTAATTATAAGTTACATTAGCACTACTTGACAGAGAATTCATATACTTAATCTTTTAACTATAACAACGTTGGCTGAACGCTATTATCCATACCAGATAAATACTTGTATATCTAAACTCCAGTATTTTAATTTTGGTTTGTACAATTTTCTTCTATTTTCTATCACTTTCAAGCTGTAATTTCATTTTGTTCTATAGATGAAAGAAAAAATTGTGTTCTCATTTACTGAAAATTACGGAGCATACCTTTAGCAGAATCAGTTTCTGTTTCTTTTCAATTGAACAATTATATATGTACATACATACACGCAATATTAGCAGGGGTTGAAACAGTTCCAAAAGTAACTGTTAATAACGGTTGTATAGAAGTTCGTTCCAAAACAGTTATGAGAAACTGAAATGATGTTATAATCCATGACGAAACAATTCATATACTTATATCAATTTCTGTTACAGTTCCAGTTGATTTTAAAATGTTGGATCTATATTGGTTCCATATCTCGTACTTATATACAATTTTTCATATAATTTCAATTGTATAAGATTTTTGTATATTTTGTTATTATTGCTTATATTCAAAAATTAAATTACAAATATTATAAATATTTTATTTATTTATAATTACTATAATTACTAACAGAACTGGCAATTTTAGATTTCTGTGACCTACGATAATTGAATCAGAAATATGAAAACAAAAGAATGTCGTCATTCTTAATGGTCACACGATATCACTCACATTGGTCATCGACAGCGGCAATATCATTGTCAAAGGGAAAATGATGTCATGGTTCGATAAGCAATTTCTAATTTTACAAAATCAACAAAAGTATCAACTTAATGCACTGATATAAAACTGATATTTTAAAAGCTATTAGAACTGTAACAACTATTGATATCTTCACAGATTCTGTCGTACAATATATTGTTTTTGATAAATGAGCATCGATAACATAACACTTTTCAAATTCTAGTTATTGCATCGTATGTATGGTATATCCAACGCAGCGACCATAAACACCAACCTTACAACTAGCTTAATTTATCTTAATCTTACATTTCAATGTAACTGCTGTTATTCGCTCTATATTTTCATTTTCAAGCTCTCAACTTGGCATTATTCTCGAAAGAGAAATCTTTTGAAATCGATGTCAATTACTAGGTCTTTCTTAGTCCCAAAATTAGCGATCCTTTATTATATGTCTCCTATTATTCAAGCTGATGCCAACGGGAATATCGAATATTGGCTCTATTTGATTAGAAAAATGTAAGAATTAAAAATTAATTAAAATTCGCAATGTGTCGAAATGAACAAGTTCACGATCGCCCATTTGAATTGACTATATTACGCGTGCACTGTCGTGCACGAGATAACTCCATCCTCCAGCACCCTCGACCGATCAGTCCTTTAACTCGAGTCACGACCGACCTCGACACGGCTTACACGAGAACGAAGGTAACCAATAGTATCATATGACAGGACAAATCGAGGGTCTTTAGCGAGATTTTGTACCAAGATACTTACCGTATGGGGTAGGAACCAATTTACCCTTAATAATCATGTCCGTATTAACAAGATTTCGATTTTATGTAAAATTTCCTTGATCTCATGTTAATATGATCTTTTATGTAAAACCGTGTATATTCGTGTTTTCTAAAATGTAAATTATTTTGTTATTTTAGTCACGATACGTTAATAAGCATCATAATCTTATTTACTAAATCTATAATAAAAAAAAATTCGGAAATTACTGACCGATTTTTGTAGAATAATTCGACTCTTAAAAGGTTAAGAACCATCCATGAGAAATGAACAAGGCACGTCACCCTCTTGATACGGCAGTTTCGGTTGCGCATGCGCAACCACGGTACGGAACAATTCCAACGCGAATGCATTCTACACTATTAAAGTTATGAATTAATGAAAAATTTTAGTAATTGAATAAAAATACTGTTAGTATACCGTGAGTGTTAGATGTTGGTTGTCTATAGTCGTATTGTAGTGCACAACGAGCGTCAAACGTTGAGTGACTATAATCACCCGTTAGTATTGAAAGACTCCTGCAAACGATCGACATTATTGACAACTTTTTGATATTGTATTAATATTCACAGCATACATACGAAAGTTCATTCTAAAGTAAGTAAAATAAATAGTTTCATCATTTATACTGATCTTTTTTAATAAATTCACATGTGAATATTGTTTTTGACATCTAATTCAGTGTTTATATTTTATATGATATTTTAAAGAAAAGTATAGTATTATGGCTAAATAGACTTTCCTTCTAATTTTCATAATGTTCACAATGAATAAAGTAAATAATTAAAATATATTTTAAATGTAGTACAGAACGGTAACGTGACGTTTTATAAAGAAAACCGATAATACCTTCAATTAAATATTATATTGTCAATAATATTGATTGTGCACGAAAGCTTGGAAAGATTAAGCGCGCCAAAACTCTAGAACCTATACTACGTATAGATGGGTTAGATTTAATAAACCCTTACCTTGACTACAAAAGCGCCATCAGTCTGACGATGATACAACGAACTCGTCGCGTATCGATGATATACAGTGACTTGAGCGTCTGTGGAATGAATTCCAGAGAGCGATTTAAGAAAGCAAAAAGTTATCATCTGCGCGAACGTGCAGATTACTTCCTTTACATGATCGGGAACTAATAATCGCGAGAACAATTATGTTATAATAACCGACGGAGCAAGGAAGAGAGGGTAGAGAAGTTTTATTTTTCACTCTGAGTTAGATAGTGTATCTTAGTATAAAAGAGTGCGCAGAATGGACTTAGGTTAGGTATTTATCTTGTAATTAATTTAAGCTAACGGTAAGGCACACGCATTTCAAGATACTTGACGGTGTTCCACATTTAACATATTTGGTTGTGAAAAGATTTACGAATTGAGAATAAATATGGAACGAATATGAAAGAAATTCCATATTTAGGAAAGAACATTCGTTAAAAATACCTTATTTAATATTTTCAGTATTTGATTTCAGTATTCTTTCCAAAAGGAATAGTAAATTTTAAGTAACTTCAAAATATTTTTATATTGTATGGTAATAACTTGAGAAAGTAGTATGTGTTGGATCGACAATCATTACCCATGATGTTAACTGATGATTCCTATCTACTACAATCTATCCCAACCGAAGTCAAATTGACGAAATTGCTTAATCGATAATACTGCAGCCTTTATATATGCAGCTGCTGCTTGCAAAAGAATGACCGAAAAATGATGATCATTTCCGATCTCACTAATAATAACAGCTAATTTTATTATAGCTATTTTGGATACAATAGCCAATAATTTATTATTACTTTTATAATAAAAGATTTATTCTTTGAAAATTTATTATTAATGATACATTTAGTAATTTGTACATTCTTGCAAATTATAACTGTATTTACAACCCCATAGTATACATTCCCATGATACATCTATGTTAAAATATTCTTATTACCTTCTGAAGTTAAGAATATGTATATGGTAAAAAAGAGTTAGATTAATTAAGAGTTATCAATTAAGAAAATCTATAAATATATGTATGAAATTATTCACGCTATAATTAATTATAAGATTGCAAAATTAATAATATAAGGATAAAATATTTCATTAATAAATATATCAGTTACATTACATTTACTTTTTTAATCATTCGATAAAAAGGTTTACCCTCGCATCGAATATCTGTTTTATCGATTACGTATGTTACGTTGAATATAATTTCTAAACTCCTAGCTGTAAATCATAGAGGGCGTAACGGAACCTCTGTTTTTTTTGTACAATCGGTATTCCTGAGCATAGAATACAAAGTCTCATAATATGTTGTCTATTCGATAGATTGTCGTCTGTGGTGACAAGTCAATTGTTTACGTCGTATTTAAAATAAATTCAACGGACAAACGAATATCAACAATTTATAGTGACAAGCGTGCGTGTTGTCATGGAAATCAATTATATAGTACCATCATTCGACAAATAATTTCGTGGACTGTTTCGTAAAATCAATGAGAGTATTGATTTCAGATCCAATATTGAACCTCATTTCTAAAATTATTAGAACTCTAACCAAAGACGTTCTTTATAATAATTATAGAAAATAACGGTTTTTCGAAACTATTTCAAGAATCAAAATGGATATAATAACACTTTTCAATTCCTGCATATTAAAGAGCCGATCCATATAAATCACGTCGTAAATGCATTTTCACATTTACTTCGAGATTGCTAACAGTAGATTCTAGAAGTCAATAAATTTGTCTTACCAGGCATAATTATATGGCAGGGTAATGCATTTATCACGGAACTACAATGTGTCTGCATATATACATACGTGGAAGCTTGTTTAAAAATAAATTGAGTAATAGATTCACGCTCACAGCAGGTGAGTTTAGATGTGTATTGTGCCGAGTCGCGTGAAATCGAGAGCTGACGAAAATGTGTCGGCGCATGCTCGAATGCACTCTTATCCAAAGGAATCGTGGCATTTCGGAAGCGCGGACGGAGCCATGCTTTCTAACTTTTGCCTTGTAAATCGCGCTCCATCGGAAGACGTGTGCAAACTGATAACATCTACCGTTCTATGTTAATATGCACAGTGAAAACGGATCTGATTCTCTTAGGTTATTTTTTGAAATTGCGTTAATCAACACAACGGAATATTCATAACCTGGTATTTAATTTGGTGTTATGTTTCTCTATCGAAAAAGGTAAAAGTTTAGAAGTTTCGTATCATATATAATGTTATACGAAACATGAACTTTGTAGAATCTTGGAATAACATCTAGAATGATTCGTATAACTGATAAGGTAATAATTTTTTACTACAAAATAAATTAAAAGTTTGAAATAATCTCTGCATCGAAGCTTTTGTACATTACAATTTTGTTATAATTTAGAATTTTTTTTGTTATAGGTAACAACTTTTTTCTGAATCGATGTTTATATAAACATAAAGTGAATATTCTACAACGCATAAAATATTGTTCTACAAAATTCGTGGCATCAGAATTAAGAAACTTGTGTTGACTTTAATTGAGATAGGAATTTTATTCATTATGTGAATAACATGATGCGCGCATGCCTCTGCGACATTGCAATCATGATCACAATTGCGTACGTTGTGTTGCATCTATTGCAGGCGCTCTTTCTTCACCTTCTAGAACTCGTAGGATTTTATTGTCTTCTCTTATTGAAAAGTTGTTCTATTTTTAAATTATTCCTTGCACGCGTATATATGCGTGTGTGCACACTTTAATGTGTAATAATTATATTAATTAGTGAAATACAATCAGTATAATCAGATACTTTAAATCAGATATTAAATTCAATGTGTTGGAATAAGTTCTCACTGTTGATGACTTGAAGGTTCTCCGGGTTGTTTAACAATCCAAATCCTTTCCTGCTTCACCGCATTTCCCGGATCATAATGGCGAACACAAGAAACGGTTCATAAAACTTGTGCATAGCTGTTCCTGTATTTTATGTTGATTTTTATATTTCGTTCATTCCTGACATACTTAAATCATCGATTGCATAATAATTTATCTAAGAAAATTTCTTCGAAAGAAGAATTCAATGATTTCTGTTATATTTTATGCTAGTTGAGAATTTCAATTAAGCTATTAAATTTACAGGTCTTTTATTCTTGTATTTTAACTCAGTATTCTCTTCCAATTTTCTTATATAATAAAAAATGGTTTATTCGTTTTTAAAGTATTTATTCGTAATAAATTGGTTTGTAATAAGATAAAATTTCTAAATACATAAATTATAATGATTTCTAATTTTTTAATTTATCATATTACTCTTTATTGTTTTACCAATTGTTTAGTAATATGCAATATTAAAGTTTTAACTAATTACTAATTCTAAATAATTATTGTAGAATTATAAACAATTATTAATGTAATAGTATAATGTAATAGTGAGTGGCTCCATCACTCGTGCAAATCCATATGCAGGAAAGCACGTGTCAGGCATACATAACCACAACCAGCAATTCGTTGCTTCAATTCTTTGACTGAGAACAGAATTCAACCTTTTTTTCTTCCCTTTAACGTTTTCTTGATTCAATACGGTTTTTCGCCTTCCAGCCGCAAAGAAAGAGCCAATGGCAGGGTGTGACGAAGGTATACTGTTCAGAACCGGCAATACAGCAGCTGCTATCGATGTTCTAGCACGCGTCTGTTGCCAACGGTCGCTGTGCATCATGTGTGACCCTCGTACGCACCCTCAGTATGTTTTCAAACACATTCGTGAATAGTGTTGTGTCGTGCAGAGTAGAGATTCAGCAAAGATGGGTTTGAAATTGCGTCGTATTTTTCAGAAAGTTTGGTGAGTCATAATTTTCATTTATCCTAATTCCAGTATCTCAATTGAGTTTATTTTTGACATGTTTATTGAATAATACGATCGTTGAATATTTTGATGGTTATGTTGCGTCGTTTGAATTCAGCGACGGGTTTTCGGCACGTTTTTGCGTTCACAGAGCGAGAAATTCTCAAGTAAAATTCCGGTACGGTAGATTCCATAAATGAATCATTTTAACTTAGTGATATAAGATGAAATAATTCTTACATAAATTTATTAGATTGCGATTTTTAACGTGTGAAATTATATTTTAGTCGATCATATTGTCCGTTGTTTCGCAGTAGCATAAGGGAGATGAATTGTTGATAAGCGTCTAATTTAACTCGACTGTGGGAAGTTATATAGTCAATATTATTAGAATTGAAACGTTTTATGTTCAGGTCGGTTCGTAAAATCGTCGATGTTCTTTTTCAGTTACGAAATCAGTGTATTGTAGCATAACGAGCAAAATCAAACATGTGTATATACTAACCTCAATTTTCTAATTTTTTTTAAATCAAATTATACGATAGTTTTTTTATAAATATCTCTTGCTTTACTACAACATTTGGAAATATTTCATTATGTATCAGTGTTATGTATTATTTGTATAAATATCTCATAAAATAATTTTGGGAAGGTGTCTTAAGAATTTTTTGAGTACGTTTATTTCAAATAATTTTTGAAGTTAATAATAAGTTAATTTCTTAAGTCAATGTTTAATTTAGGAATAGGGACATTTCATCTATTGCAATTAATTCGTTCTTTGTCCATTTAGTATAGTGTATTAATCGGTATATAATGATGTATATATCTTCTTTATTCGATTTACATAGATATATTTAGTTTCAAATAATACATTGTTAAAACTCTATATCAATTTCATATAAATAGAAATTCTTTCAAAAGTTTATTGCGAAAGAGATATGAGTATTTCTATTATTATCGACGTGTAATTTAATTTTTTTTAATATTATTTCAAGATAAAGAACAATCGAGATTCGAAGAAATTTAAAATCGACAAATCCATAAAAATCATTCGTTTATCGGTAGTTTCGAGTGGTTACGATGATGACCGAGCGACTACCGAAGTCACCCGAGTGGCTGCCGGAAATCTACGACGAACAGGCGCGAAAACTACCGAAGCTGTTCGCGCGAAAGCCGTTAAGTCTTGATCAGTCGGAGTCCGTCGATCAATGAGTGTGGATCGTTAAGTTTTTCTCTGACACGTGTGCCTTTTCACCGTGATTAATCGCATAATCTACATAAATTTCTACATTTCCAAGAAGACAGTCGAAACATTTGATTTGATTGTACATTTGAATAATAAAAGAAGTCGTGGTCGTTGGTTGGCAGTGTGATTTTCTGACGTGGACCGACATAAAAGTTCTCGAACTTTTTTGTCAAGCATAAAAAGTGTTAGTGAGAGAAAGAAAAATATAAATTCGTGGAACTCGTGACTAGATAAATACATCTGAGAGACTACTGCGGAAAGTCACATTCAGTGACTATTGGGATGACAACAACGGAGAATTAATCGGTGAGTTGATTTCTCTTTGAATCTTTCCCGCCTCTTTTTTAAAAATTCAAACGACGTAAAAAAGAAAAAGAAGAATTATGCGTTTCTTCTTCGTCTTTAAACAGCATTCAATAGATTAGATATTAGGTATTTCCGTTTCTATATCATAAACAATTTTGTTATCATGTCATTAATATTGCATGTACAAATTATACGTTTTGCAATAATTAGGACGTGACTAATCTTCCATTTCGTATCTTTAAAAATGTTAATTTGTATATGCAAGTTTCCATTAGTGACGGTAAGTACTAAAATCGTCAAAATAAATTTTTAAAAATTTTCCAACGAGTTTTGTAGTACGTAATAATATAAATTTTTAGAGAAAGTACGTTACTAGACAAACTTTTTGCATTCAAATTATGGAACGTAGAAAAACGTTATGAGTTACATGCGTTATCCTAACGGTCGTTTTTGGGATGTTTCATTTTCGTAGAAAATATCGTAAAATTGTTGTAAAAAAGATATTTGTTAGATTTAATTTTGAACTAATTTTTTTTGTATTGGCACACTCTGGCAGGATGATATGATTTTCTATTGCGTACTTCGAACAATTTTTCAAATATTTTCTCTCCTTATCTGTCTCGCAAAGTGTTCCGCAATAAACCTAGACAATAAACTTCTTGACAGACGTCACACATAAATTGTCTTATGATTTCGTAGGATACTTATCGTTCTGATAAAGCTTTTACAGATTTCTATTTACCAATGCGCTAATATCTCGAAATTTCTCGTTAATTATCGCCATTAGATTCGCATAATGTAAATATGGCGACGTTGCACATATTTTAAAGTACGAAAGCGTTTTTTTATATAACCTAATAATGTGCACTTTTTGTAACGTTTCAGGGTTAAATAATCAATTATATCGCTTTTATCGATAAAATTTATGATTTCCGTGATGGCAGATATTCACCGGCATTTTTTTTCCATTTTTCGCAGAATCTTTATCACGCAACTATACGTACTCACCTTGAGGTGCTAAAAACTTCCATTTGTTTTAAATTGATAAAAAGCTGGCTGGTTTGATTTATTCTTGATAATAAATACCTACGTTATCGAGAAAATATTTCGAATTATTTGTCTGCTCCCGAATCGTTTTCGAGATTTCGTAAAGCCCAAAAACCAAACAATAATGTAAATTCGCTGAGCAACGATGCATTATGTGAAGTTTAACAACAATTTCTGTAACAATTGCAATTTTTGCAATGGATTATTATATAATAGTCCTATATATTATACTAATAATCCAATTATTAATATAACAATATTTAGGTAAGGGAAAAAATAAGTTGGGGAATGTTGGCCGCTATCTTGTCCCTATGATAATTCCCTATAATAACTATTTAGTAATTAATCGTTATGAATTGTTAGAAATAGCAAATACAAAAAAGTATACGGGTTAAATATTCAATATAAACTGGTAAATTTTATTCGAAGAACCAGTAGTCAAATAGAGAGCGACAACCGTCGGCAGTTTGCATGGCTTAGTTCGTGTTTGAAGTTTCCCTTTTAGTATTTCTGGTTTCCCGGCTCTATAAACGTCGCGAATCCCGTGTTTGTACAAGAATCAATCACAGGTGGTCTTTTGACAGCCGTGTTTCTTACGTAAAACAGGAGAAAATAAATTAAGCGTTTCGCAACGAACGTATGGGCATGGGGTTACAATTTATAAAATAAAAAGAGGAAAATAAAAATAGGTTATGTTAATCCTAAAATTCAGAAGAATATGGTCAAAACTGAAAATCAAAAATTTCAAGCTTCATTCATACAAAAAAGAAGATAATATCAAGAAGCGGTGGTTCTTATAATAATTCCCCAGAAATTCTCTGTTCTATTCATAAATTTAAATACCACTCGATCTCAAGAAATAACATTCGCAAATCATAGGTAAATATTAATCATGGTGGTTAATATAAATCCTATAATCCGTGGCATAAATTTAAATTCAATATTAACTGCAATTTATATCCCCGCTTTTCCTAACGTATAAAATTTTGTAGTTTCAGCCAGTGTACCCTAGCTGAGTACTGGTCTAACTATCGATGTCGTTAGAACGTAATTTCGACAGCAAGTAAACAAACCGTGCGCGACCTTTCCATCTTGAATTTTGTTTATCTTCGTCTGAACGCGCTCGTCGTTTCTCTACGCGGCCATTTTTTTCGTCTGCCGTTCCGGGAATACAATCGAACCAAGGCACCTGTCGCGACCACGTGCGTTCTAACACGCTCGTGTTATGTGTAAAAATAGTTTTTTTTACGGTCGCTGCCGGGTAGTCCGTTAGTTGACAAAGTTTATGACCGGCGATCTGCCTGACGACTGGAATAATAATTATAAGACAGTCACCGACTGGATTTAAGCTCATATATCCGTCAGCCATATTGAATCTGACGTTTCTGATGTGCTTAACCTCTCAAGCCGGTTCAACGTAACGTATAAACGTATATACGACAATATAGCGCGAAATTATCTGCTCGATGAGTTAATGTTTTTTGATTCGACTGTTCAGTCAGAGTGATGTGCGCTGAATTAAAAAAAGTCTTTCAGTTAAAAAATTAATTTTTATCGGGTAATAAATAATTTACTCTTACTCAAACGATAAAAAGAGTAATTACTGTAATCATAAAATTTTTAAATGTAATCAGGTAATTGCAATTGCAGAATTATAGTTCGCATTTTGATCACATAATTTCTTAATTGTAACGCTTAGATAATTAGGTATTCGTCGATAATTAAGCAAGTTATTAGTGATGAAATTGTTAGAGGTTGAATAGAAGAAAGAATATAGAAGAACATAGAATTGTAAGTAAGGTAGAAATTCTAATTTCGTAATTTATCAAGCAAATAAGGCTTGGTATGCTATCAATGGGTATAACTTTGAGCACTATCTTATCCAGTTTAGGCTGGCTGTTATCGAATCGGCTCTTTTGAACATTCTCATTCATCTTTTTCTTTCGTTCTTCTTGTTCCTATTGAACTTGCAACACACGGGCTATTGCAGATTCTCGGACACTTTCGCTGTCGGCCGAGTTTTTGCTTGTCAGATGTGTGTCTGTATATGTGAGCAAATATCCTGGCCTTGATTTGAAAATCTGGGCCGCGTTGCATGTCGTATCGGTGCTATAATCAGGCTGTGTACAATGACTGGTTGCATATGCTTATCTTCCACTTTTTTCTATCCATTGAATGCGAATTCATTTTGTCCCGTGTACCAACATAATTAAATCATCTGTGTACTGTACAATTCATCATGTACAATATTAAAAAATACCTTTGCTTGGGTGATCTTATGAGGAGAAGAGGATGGGTTAATTGGCCATTAGAACTGCTTTTTTTATAGGCTTGTTTCTATGGGCGTAATAATTCTTTAAGTTATAAATCTTTTAATTTAAATTTCAAGTTTCAAAATTTTTATTCTAAATGTCGGAATTTAAATTTCAAATTTCATAATTTAAATTCCAAGTTTCAAGATTTAAGTTAAAATTTCGAAATTTTAATTCTAAATTTCGGAATAAAAATTCTTAATTTTAGAATTTAAATTCTAAGTTTCAAAATTAAAATTTTAAACCTTGCAATTTAAAATCTGAATTTTCTAAATTTTTTAAATTCCAATACTCACAAAGTATACCAATAATTATGGAAAGGAAACCTGTACCATATAATATTCTTTGATTATTGACTCGTAAGGAAAGAAATATCCGGCAGACGTTTAGTTTTATCTGTACGGCTTAAATCTTCTGAATAAGTGACTTCGAGTATCTTTCTGCTCCGCTAATTAGGCGTTGCGTGGATTATTTAAAAAGAGGAATTTACGAGGAGTAATATCACGGTATAATTTCATATTAAATTGTCGACCTGCCTACCGCTATCGTGGCTTATCATTAATAAATAATTAACGACGCAAATAACGCTGCACGTTAGATTTTAAATAGTTGCCTTAATTACCGTGTTTCCATAAAGTAAAACGTGGAATTTAAATTCCACCAAGCTGTTCAACAGTTTCTGAAATTTTCTCTCTTCTTTTGTCCATCCGTAAGTAACATCTTTCATCGTTGGAGAAAATAGATATTGCAGAGTGTTCAAGGCTTTCAAGATGTGTGACTGTTAATTTCTCGCGAAACTTTCATTTCCTTATCCTATTCCCCGTTTTCGGGCTTCTCAGTTTGTCGTGGCAGATATTTATTATTGGAGGATAATTGACAAACCAGTTTCTGAATGAGTTGAATGGAAGTATTAATAATCATACACACGAAACGAATACCTTTTAGTTAAAAGACAAGTAAAAGACACTTTTTTTTCATTCTTGACTTTCTCTCGTGTATCGTACTGTGATTATTTAGTGAAACCAGTAATTTTAGGAGTCGATGACTGTAGTTGCTCTTATCTAAATATACATCATAAATTGGTTCAGCTTTGTCTTTCTCTAAATTAATATTAAACGTAACGTGTAAGATGTATGAATAGTTCTTTATATCTCAATAATTTGTATTCTAGCATTTACTGAACTTAATATTTAATATTTTGCATTATTCGATATTTAATATTTAATATTTTTTAATATTAATATTGTTTTATATTACTTAATATTTTGTATTTTAACAGTAATTTTATTCCTGTTTGGAAATAGCAGCGAGTGAATTTCAGACATACTTAAGATTCATAATTCAATTTTAAAAAGCGATTTCATATGCAAAAAATTTTTATAGTTGTAAATATTAGTTATTGCTAGTTACCCAATTATAGGCATTCGTTTACGGTGTGTTTAAGATACTAATAAGACTCGTACAATTTTTTAATTGCTCATAAATTGGTTAGAAATTGATATTATCTTTATAATATAAAACTGAATAATCGCACAAAGGTATATCTTCGAATGAGATTGATTATCTAACGGAATTATGTGAGATTTCGTTCTCTTGAAAATGTTTATCTACTGAATATCTGTATCATGTTTATGTTGTTTTATATATTTCCTTGTTGAAAGTATCCGCATTGTAATCTTATTATTGTGATAAAATGTGTGTCTGATATTGATTCACAGATCTACTGATTTACACACATTTAATGATTCACAGAATTATGTAAATCTCTTATATTGTATCTGTGCCTTACTTTTTAATTATCAATTGTAGAAAGACTCCGTATTAGTGGTTGTTGAAATTGTTTAATACTTTCACGAGTCGAACAAGGAAAAATTTGTGTCAATAGTATTGTGCAAACAGTATGACATACGTAGTGAGAAGAAAGATTATATCAGTAAGATTAAAAAATAATTGGATGAGATATGCGATACGTACGATGTATTTCTTGCAGATATGAACCGTGGTGGCGCTAGTGAGTTAAACAGAAGGTCGCTTTAAGACTGCCTTAAGACACCTATCCGTAAAAGAGTTAATTTTACTATTTTACTAACAATAGAAAACTATACTATGTTATTTAAAAAATGATAGTAATCTTGAAAACCTATACATAAAAAATTAGATTTAAAATTATACTATATAATTTTCTACACGCGTAAAATCTGTCCAGGGGTATTTATAGGTTATTTAATGTGGATAACATTATTGATCCGCCTTGTGTATTTAATACACGCACATTACCAACATCAAAGTAGGAAAATACAAAAATTTATCTTCGAAGATGAACTTCGCCTACAATATTGTCTGTAACTCGACTAAGGAAATCGTCTCAAGTATGAGTGAGAGGCGTGGTTTGTGGATAGGATCCAATATAAACATGAGTTAGGCTAATATTCGTTGATGCCTGTCTCAGTTCCGTGTTATTCTTCGCCGCATTCGCACGAAATGGCTCGACGTATGATCGACTGTGCTGTTATGGCACGCGTCATTGGAACTCAAGTCAGTAAGATAAGAGGTTAACAAAGGAACAAATCAGTATTTTAAATTTACTATTGACTATCGATTCTTGTACCTCTGTTAAATTGTGCCAAAAGTGATCTACAGAATGCATAAATGCATATTAATACGATACAATTATAAAAGTATGGCGCGTGTATTTCCCTCGTTGGTCGTAGCGATCGTATCTAGAAATCAGACAATATAATATCGCATGACGAATATAGCCAGCTAATCGCAACGAGAGTGAGTGAGATAGAGCGATAACAAGCGTCGCACAAACCTCAAAGCATTGGCGTAGATACTCGCGATAAGCCTCGGAACTGTACTATGCGTTGCAGATAAGAAGTCCGCTGTTTCGAAATTTGAATCGTATACTTTGTTGAAAGTTTTATGTCTTACAAAGGGAAATTAGATTTCGTATACTTGATTTTGATTGTGCCCTTTCCGAGGTATTCTTGAAAACAGAAAATAGGTATTACAGAAAGATGCGAGGAACACGAGTATGTACTATGCGTTGCAAAGAAGTCCGATGTTTCGGCACAGAAACAAGGGGGATATTCCACTCGCTCGTAGTTCCCACTCTTCCTTGATACTACCGAAACCACTATCTTCAGGTTCGGTAACATTATATGTTAACATAGGCATAAAATATCTGTAAAATTCCTATAATCGAATAATACATTGCAAGCCTGCGAACATGGGAATAATACTGCACAAGCAAAACATGATTATTTTCATTTATACTTCGAAAATATCGAACAGATATTTAATACGTGTACGAAATATAAGTATAGTTAAATAAAATTAGGATATGATCATTCGTCGGAAGAATCTGAAATTAATGCTTTACGGATGAGTCTACGCTCTTGCATATATTTCTTCGTCTGTCTCACTTTGTCTCGATTGTTTCATTCATTTTCTTTGTTACATGATACTATATGATCAGGCTAATAGGAAGGGATCATTTGCACCAATAAAAGCAGCCCGTTTACTCTAGTCCTGCGATGACGTTAGAACGAGTGCGTTGGTGAGGGTTAGTGGGTATTAGATGCTACGTTTTGCTCAGTGGACTTCTTCTCTGCAACGCACAGTACATCTCTCGGATACGAAGATTCTGCATCTTATGTCGGTATGTGTCACGGCGTGTGTGAGGATTTCGAATAGAAATTAGGCGTTGCAAACAGAAAGTACTGTCGTTCTGTGGGACATCTCGGCAAGGCACAGTATGTTTACGCACACTGTACATTGTGTACCAGTAGCGTAGAACGCAAGGAATGATCGGGACGGGTTAATAGCAACTTGGTACACAGAAGTAACTGTTACGTCTAGATTCAACGTGGAGTTTGCATGATTGCCGATCATCGTGTCTACGGGTAGATGTGAAAACTAAAAACGTTGCACCAAAGAAGTGGGAAACGGTAACTGCACTCGGTGATGGCTCACATAGACCGCAACGAAATGCACGTTACAGTTGGAAAATAATATATTACCGAGCGATTTCAGTCAGTGAAACTTCTTTTCCGGAACTTTGTTTCTCGTATGAATAATTTCTATGCCTTCGTTTGCATCCACAACGGTTAACATGGTCGTGTGCATGCATCTCCGATCACGATAATTTTGGATTAATCATAGTATAATTAGATCAACGTATTAAAAGTTAAGATATATTTGAAATAGTTGGAAATAGAAAATTCTGAATGTTGTAGGCAAATTTATTTTAAAAATTTGTTAGTTCCTTTGGGAGATTAGAGTAAATTGGAAATCAAAAAATGTAATATTTCTTATTTTTTTATTATCAATATTTATAAATGTATTATAATGTATTTGTAAATGGTATTATAAATGTCGAATTTTTCTTTCTTTTTTTTAATTTGTTTGGTATCGTGTTTCTTGTTTAATTGTTAATAACCATCATTTCTACATTATAATTACAAATTATATGGATTTAGTACAATTCGGTTGTGTTTTATAATTTATTGTTTCATAATTCAGATTTAAAAATCTGTTTTTATTTATTTATTTATTTATTTGATATATTAAATTCATATATACACTATCATTAAAGAATGAATAAATAAGTAAAGAAATCATTCATTAAATAATGAATATGTTTAATATTTTTCTTATGTATTCTGAGTGATTGAATTTTTATTGTTATACAATTAAGTAAATTAACTATTTAGCTTCCGCTTCGCGACTATTTCCGGTCTGAGATTTAAAGAAGATACAAACTGTGTTACGCAAAACACGAACCCCAGCTTGATAAAACTTTTCGTATTAGGGAACATAAAATTTTTATGCGTTTCTTTAGAGGGATAGACCAGTATTATATTTCACGATTCTTGGCTTCGTTTATGACTTGTAAACGCGGCCACTTTACCTGGTAAAGAGCGAGAAAAGATTATAAAAACGAAATAATGCGAAAGTATGTTCCGGCTCACTTTGTTGCAGATTCGAGTGGAAAAAATGAAAAGAGAAAATCCTTGAACGTGAATAGAAATAAACTATGAATCTTGCGGTACATTGGCGTACAGTTCGGTTCGTTTCATGCGTGACAACGTGACATATATATTATATTCCTCAATTTTCACTATATCGGAAATAATTAAAATAAAAGACACAGAAATTTCAAAAAGAACTTTATAAGAAAAATTTAATTTTGCATAACTATTTTATATTTATCTAATTCTCTCTATATTTCAGGTAACTATTTTAATAACTATTTACATGTTTCATCCTTTTGGCTATAAGAATATATTTAACACTTGAAATCCATTTACAAAGTCAGTTCTAAAGCTAGACAAGTTCAGTTACTTTTTTAGGTTAAGACTCTCTCCTTAGTGATATATGATTTTATCACTAGCTGCAATCTATCATAAAAACGCAAAACTTGCACTTATCTACCTGTATAGAAAATCCCTATAAAGGCATATATCCGCCAAGCGTGTGTTGGCAGCCATGATTTATGCAGGAACGATTAAGTAATACGTTTGTTCCTGATCCGTTTACGTAAGTGCGGATGGAGAGAAAGACGCACGAGGAACGCGGTTTACATGGCTGCGTGTTCGTATGCGCGCGCATGCGTATAAGTATTTGCGAGAAATGCCGGCGACGAGCGAAAGAGAGAGAGCGGCTTTCGATTCTATTTTTCTCGATATTGTCAAGGTTGCGGGAATTTGTCGCCGCGTGGCAGCATTTTGCATGCGACACGAAACAGACGCGTAGGATGCACCGTTATTCGCCCTGCGATGCAGATCCCGCAATAGGTAAATGCACAAGTCGGTCTCTGCCTTCATACAGATCGTTTAGCATCCTCTCGAGCGGTGTTCGTTTAAAGGAATAAAGCGTGTACAGTTATACCTCGTATCGTGGATTACACGTATATAACAAATGCTCATTTCGGATATGAAATATCTCGGTATAGGGTAAATTATGTTTGCGAATTCTATCGATTTTTAGGTTAGGTTGGATTATGAAGCTAAACAGGGTGGGAAAAAAGAGGGCCGCTGAAGTGGACTCTTGTCTATAGCCGAGAAACGTATCCTAACGTGGAAAGTATTGAACCAGTACGACAGCATATCCTTTCTGGGCGACCTGCGGCTCGTAAAGACGATCTGACCAAGAAAAAGTGAACTCTTGCGGGTTACGTTTTACAGTTACACAATCGACGGCTATTTTCAACCCGACTTCCTTCGAACTAGTGCGTTTAAGTTTACCCAGGTTCTCTCTGTTCTTTTGTTGATATTATTCGAACTCTGCTGCTCGTTTTTGAAGTATTCTATATTCTGTGTTAAAACTTCCTGACCTATGTTGCGCTAATAAAATTTGGGATTCTATAATTTTGAAAAAATGTCAAAAGAAAGAAGTTTATTTGAATTAAGTAGTAAATCTTACGTTTTCTTTCTTGTATTTTCAATAAATTGTTTATGGTGTTTGTAGTATTTGCGGTTTTCTCTATAACCGCAAAATTCTCTATAATTTTCTCTATAAGCAATTAAAATTTGCCAGGATTCCATTATTATTTATCCAGACGAAAAGGATTTTGCGATAAAAATAAGTTGGGAACCCCTGTTCCATCTAGTGATTATTATTGCAAAGTTTCTAGTTCTCTAGATCTTTTCCTCTAGTTTTTTTTTCATCAAAGTAACGATAATTGGACGTGTTGAGTGGAAATAATTTTTAATCTTCTTTGGATTCCGAAGTCCTGGTTCCATTTTCTCAATGTTTATTTAAATTCCCCAGAATTATTCTCTAGGCTAAAAAAGATACCAGGATTAATGAACCATTTTCTACGGCAATTTTCAACTTTCCAAACTTTCTTAAGATACTTAAAGTATCGTTAAGTTTTAAATTCCGAGTAAAAATTATATTTATCCTTTTGTATTTATCAGAACTTTCTCAATGCTTATTTTTCTCAATGCTAGGTTTTCCCCTAGACTGGCCAGGTCTTTTCCTTACCGGATCATCGTACGTGTTACTATTCTTGATGCACTTGCGTTAGAAGTTCGTGGAATGTGTGTCCTCATGCGAATTTTCAATCGAATAGAAAAGAATGGTCGATCGTGACTGTTGGATGAACGAGATCTACTGGATTGACGAGATCTACCAGATCGATTGTTGGCGTTGCAACCTGTCTCAAATATAATGGGAGTGGAATTTGCAGGGATTGGGATCGGTGATCGATGCGTTTACTTATAGATCATCGGCTGATCTCTTTCTCTCTTCAGTTTTATAGATCTCCCTTTCTGTCTCCCTCGACCAATGTCGAGTTCGTGACTTTGTCAGAACCACGATCGCTGCTAGTTCTAGGTTCTTGAAGCTGTTCACTGGAAACCAATTCCTGATACCTTAGATTTCTTACTTCCAGCTTCTTTAGTTTCCGTGATAGAAATCGCTTTTGACAAACATATGTCATATGGTATAACGTATTATAAAGGGTGTCTCAAAATTCACGCAAGTAATTTTGATAGAAAACACAGGTTTTTAATTCAAAATTGTAAATATTATTCAACAATGAAGACACGTTGTTCATCCCGAATTATCAGCTGTCACGCTTTCTTCTTTTTTTTCGTTGGCAACACTTTACCGCACAAATGGCGCAAAATTCAAATCTTGCGTGAATTTTGGGACACCCTATTTCATATATGTATTTATAAAATAATTCAGTACTGTGTTTAAGGATTGAAAAAAATATTCAACTATTTTTATTCAATTTTTTGCATTGTTATGTCAATTATTTGAGACTTACTCCTATTTCCACATTTTTTGGCTATCAAAACGAGGTCGAAACGAGGTTCGAGGTGAAATAAAATTCTCATAAAATTTCCTAGCTCTCGTGTAATATCTCAGACACATACAGTGGGTGATTACAATTAGCAACATAAAACGTGGAAGTTTTAAATTACTTGTTCTTTGACCACACTGTACATTGCTTTCACCGTATTTGCTATAGCCGTTGGTGAGCAAATACTTTTGAGTGTAGTGTATGTGGGTCCTTAGTCCACGCTAAGTGTTTCGCTTGAAACCTACGTAGGAGTTTACAGTAATCAGAAAGACAATTTAGAAAATCTCAGCTCCTTTAGCCATCTTGTTTCTTGAATAATTTAAATTCCTGAATTTCTCTTGACATTTAAATCGACATTGCAATTTATAATTTTCTTGGTAGTAAAATTGGTACTATAACTACGTGCCATATACAGATAATATATATAATAAATAATACGAATAATACAATGGAAAACAGTAAATTATCTCTTTCTGTTAATTTTCTACGATAATTTTAGTAATGCCATCCACCGACTATTTGCTAAAGGCACATGAAAATTCACCTTCCTCTCACTCCATGGAAAGTTTGTAATAGCATGAAGAGGACACCTCTATTGTCCTACGCCGTAATGTGTCATCGTTATCGCGACGAAATAAAAATCACTATTCATTTCAAGTCGAACGTCTTGAGATATGAGATAACGCCTTGTTATATGCAGTTATCTCTCCATTATTTAGCGCTGCCGAGCCTGTTGTCTAATCGCTTCTAATTACTAGGTAGCATTTTATTTTACAAATTTGTAGTTATCACGATGGGCATTAACCACGAGGATATTTCCAACGAATTCTATTCGTCGAGCAATTTTCTTCGTTGCAGAATAACGCGTTAGCTTTATGCAGAATTTATGTAGAATTTTCATAGTACTTACACTTAGAGGTATACAACGTATTTCCACAATAATTTTATAACGGCATTATCGATACGCTAGTGTTACAGTAATATAGTGGTATCGTGATCTTGGATAAATTGTATATAGTCCATATACTAGAGACCATGATCACGTTATCATGTTCTTATATCATGATACCGATGATTCCCAGTTATCCTGATTTTTTTACAATCCTTAAAATGGTATTATGTGCTATGTCTTTATATCTTGTTTTTGCTGTAATACCCGTAGCACGATCTGGTATCGTATTTTTCTAATAATACAGTATGTTAATTACAACACGAACGGATTGCAAAATTGCAGAAAACAAAGCACTAGGATTTCTGGCATCTGGCATCCTTATCAATCATTTTCTCCGGCGTCAACCTTAAAAACCGCTTAATTGCCGTTTTAACGTCGCAGAAGTAGATGTAATCTCAAGCAATAAATTCCCTCATGGCTCGTAATAGTTTCATCTTTATTGTGTTTGCCGTCTGAAAAGTGGGAGATCAGAAAAAAGTATGTGATAACCGTCTTCAGGTTGAATAGTAACCAGACATACTTTGCAATCCCCACTGCAAGAGTTGTAAGATAACTGTAATAATTCATGTCACTGCAAGAGCAAACATTGTAGAAGTGTCTACAATACACGTTTCTAGAGCTCGTTATATCAAAAGCAACAAAGTTTATTAAAAATAATACCGGCGTCATACTCGATTTACAATTGGTTTGAGGTTAGGAGCTATATTCAATCCTGAGAACATCAACACGTATGTAGGTACTGTACATGATTTCAAGAAAGTGAATTTTACGAATTCCTGAATCATTTCTTCAGATTCAATTATATTTTTCGATAATTTCTGGAGAAATTTAATCACTTATACATCGTAACGCAGAGATCATAACCTTTTTTGAGGTTATGTAACTTTTCGTGGAGGTCTCGTTACTCTTCATTAATTTGTACCTATGTATTATTTACATACATTAATTTGTTGGGAATATGAAATAAGGAATTGTGTGAAAGGCCATTACGACTAATCGAGAATAATTTTGGGCTTCTGAGTCTTTATTCCCCGAACGCAATTTTTCTTCGGCCATATTACGAACTCGGGATCCGACGTTATTTCTGTTGAAAGAGAAGTGTCCGAATTTAAATCAGAGAGGTGTTCATTAAAATTCAGGATCAAGCCGGATGACCGTCTCGTTAACTCGTTTCTCTGCTCCTCCTCTTCTTTTCATAAACAATTTTTTTCCCAACCTCTTCACGATGACCTTAAATTCTCGTTGCATATTTTCTCGATTTACCAGGCACAGGGAAATCGAATCTGAATCCCTCGAATCGTAATTAGAACGAGTTTCTCCCTCTTTCTTTCTCCGCAAACCGGAAGTCGCTGCGTCACTGATTTCGATGCGTTCCGCACGACTTATTCTAGCGATCTCTTTAGTATTGTTTCTTAGTGGAATATCCCAGTGAAATTTTAAGCGAGCATAACCTCACTTATGAAATCTTCCAATTCTTTCAAAAAATTCAATGAAAATTTTTGGCAACGGTTTAGCGATGACTTTGATGATCCTTGTCAGGCAAGTTATTATAAAAAGCACCTAAGCTGTTAAGAATTAATTAAGAATTTTCTATTTTTAGTTCCTTCCAGGTCCTTTCAAAGTCCTCATCGCGTAATTATTTGTTTAAATTCCATTTTTCTTCCTTTTGGTAACTAAGGGAGTACTTGATGAAAAATATTAAAATTCTCATTTTGTTTTTCGTTGGAAATAGTTTTGGCATAATTTCATTTTATTTTACCATAGTCTCTATCATCCGAGAATGCCATGATGATATAGAATTAATTGGCGAAATAATTTATAGCGCTAATTTATATCCTTTTCGATTTGCTGCTCTCAATTAATCGCTTTTTAATAGTGGTGACACTGTGGTTTCAGTCTGCGTGCTGGTGTAAAAAGTGGTAGGAGCTGGATTATCCAGAGCAATCTTGAGTTGGATTCGCGTATCGCTTTCTTCAGAAAAACGAAGAGAAAAAAGAGACCGACAACTGCGTCTAATCATAGAGATGGTTTCTGATGTTGGTCGGTCCTGTTAAGAACACCTTTCTGTCCGTTCGACCGAGCTAAAACTCTGTGTCGTTTCATAGAAACTGGACCAATCCGACGGACGTTTTACAAGTTTTTATGCGAGGCGTAAAATACTGGGTTTGCACGGTGTAAAAAGTACTCTATACAGCTCTATCTCTAACGTCAATATTGCTTTTTGATACGAAAATTATATTTTAATGACACTAGTTCGTAAATTCTGTTATTGAGAATAGACTTAAGGATCTTTTCTTTTCCTATATCGAGTTTATCCTGGGAATAAAAAGAAATGAATATGGAATTAAAGATAGAATCCATACTAATAACAGAATAATAATAAGGGGATAATTTTAATAATATAATTATTTTATTTCAACAATAATTCGTATTAGCGTTGTTGAGAATGGACTTAAGGATAAGTGTTCTCCAGTTCCTCTTCTTTTATTATGTTCAATTTATTTCAAGAATAGCGATCAGAATAAGGAGAATAATTTTTTATCTCCTGTCTCTATGCGTGCATTGAAAACTCGCTTAAGGTGGATTTTCAATTTCCAGCGATTTT
Source organism: Eufriesea mexicana (assembly GCF_001483705.2). NCBI lineage: Eukaryota > Metazoa > Arthropoda > Insecta > Hymenoptera > Apidae > Eufriesea > Eufriesea mexicana. Next base: position 63,343 of record NW_016910419.1, read on the forward strand.
CATTTCCGGGAATTAAATTGGGCGTCCAATTTGATGTCTTAATGGGGACAGCCTGTTACTTTCATCGAAAATTGAAATGTATGTTCTCGTCTAAGCCTTGCTAAATTTCAAGTCGCCCAGCAACAACGAAAGTATGACCGTTGGACGAGAAGAAATGACGTGTCCAACGGGGACCAGTTTTTCCACGACAAGAATCGAAACGCTCGCCGCCGATCCACGCGCGATCTTGCCGGACTGCTTCTTGCGGATCGGTTCTCAGCCGACGATCATCCGAAAGTCCTCGTTGGGAAACGTTAATCGCCGCTCTGGACGTGGTTACTTTCGATAAATGCGAGCAACCACATCCAAGCAGCGCTTGTGTGCCGTCGATAATTTCGGAGAAAATTTTAATCGCTTGCCGGTTCCACCGTGCACTCGGTACGGCTTAAAAAGTGATCTGGCCCAATGGAAAAATGAAGCAAAAGATGACTTTGGATACTCGAGTAAAGAGTACTAATAGGAAATTTAGGGGTTTTTAATTTTCGTGAAAATGCGGCATTATGATGGACTAAGTAGTTACGCAATTTTAATACTGGGCGATGACACTAGTATTATAATATATGGTATGATATTCTAAAGTTAGAGTCATTTTAAATATAAGTTTTTTTTATGCAATATTAAAATCAAAATATCTCCTAAACGAATAATTTGATTTAATTATTTATTTAATAATGAAGCCGAGTTTCATAGGTTTAGTGTCTTTTTTCATAGGGAATTTGTGACATTTATATTATAGGAAAAACTTTGCATGTGATAACTTAAAACTTAACATTGTAACTACAATGTGTACCTAACTGTAGAGTACATAGATAGTACTAAATAATATATGATGAAAATAATTAATTAAATGCAATTACATTTCCACCTTGACGAAAATTAATACCAATTTCTTCAAAAGTAGCTATATATTTTCAGTAACTGAATCTGAATTCAGTCACTTTGGCTCATTTGGTAGTGCTAGTCTTAGTTCTAAAGCATAATCAACGATTTAAAAAACATGTAGGTGAATCTTTTCAAATGAGCCACCCTGTGTATTAATTAAAAATAACGAGTATTGCATTAGAGTAATTTTTTAACCTGAAAATAAGTCCGAAAGCTGTCAGTAGCTCTGGAACACTAACGGCACGTTGGCCATTATGGCAGAGGATTGATTCGGCAGCTGACAATGAAAAATATTGGAAAGTGTTGGAACAATGTTTCTTTGGTCTGAAGACGGAGTGGCGTGTTGGATGGAGGATGGCTGGACATAATTTTCGACCGACTGGTATCCAGTTTAAGAAAGTCATGCTTATTAGGCGCCATTAAGGCCACCCTGCAGAAAGTGGGTTCCCCAAGGGAAGGAAAGGCGACATCGCTCTCCATTTTTACTTTCTTGCTCAGGCTGGGAGGGAAAGTAACGAGAAATCGAAGAAAAATGTTCGGTTTCCCAGAAGCAGTCTTACCAAAAAGGTCTCACCAACATCGCGAAGGTCTCACCTTCATCCCACACACCGCAAAATTGATCCCAAACCATGCTCAAAGCTTGCAAGATTCTACGCTATTCGTAAAACAATTAAATCGTGGTTCTAATTCGTTGGAAACGGAACTTAAGAAAATATTCGTTTGCCGCCTTCATCCTGATAATCAGAGAATTCGCTGGCCACTAAGTCGATTAGCGAGAATAAATGATTAGGGTCAGCCAGATTTACCTAACAGTATTAATGGATTACAGTCACGAAGCTTGCCTAGTTTCAATATGGCCGACCCTAATCCGAGGAAACAGGCTCAGTTTCCGCCACTAAGGGGTAGGAGTACGATCCTGTTGATAGAGCCAGATATTTTCAAGCATTTAATGCACAAGAAGCAACGATTGCTTCAATAATCGATGTGAATAAACACGTAGAAGTCCCGGAGCAAGAAGTTCCGGCGTCATGGCTGCAAATGGATTCTGATTAGCAGATAGGTCGTCTAGCCAAAGCATTAATCACTAGCTTGCAGCTATTACCGGTGTCTCGAGGTCAGGGTCACGTTTAGCGTACACGGGGAAAGCGGAGAAAAAGAAACCGAGGTTGCCTTATCCAGCTGAGGAGAAACTGCTCTCGGATGAAGAGAAAAAGCTGATTGGGACATGATCGAAGGGTGAAAAAGTTGAATGAAAGTTAGCTTCTGTCTGCGAAGAAGGAAGAAGCTGGGAACTTTAACGAGGCCCGAGACTTATCTTCAATTTTCACCAGGTGGAAACCATAAAGAGAAAGAACCGTGTGCGTTAGATGGATGAAACGTTGAGACCATTCACTGGTGTATTTTGCAAAGTAATTCAGTTTCTAACGCAGCTAGGAAGAAAAAAGAGACCCATGAGCAGACGCTATAACATGGTCAGCTATTAAACTGCCATTTCATACTACAATATACCGGCGGTGATACTGACACTGCAGCTGTATTACGTTCCTCAGCGTTAAATGATCCTTCTGTAATTCAATTAGGTAATATTAATTAGATAACTCGGTAATTAATTACGGTATTTATTAGACAATTAACGAACTGGTTGGAATATTAAACGGCGATAATGAAACATGTTGAATAATAAAGACACGAGATTAAAAGAGGTATAAAGACCTATTCCAATAAAAATCACGTGGAAACAAGGAAAGGGATTGTCAGCTGTCATTTTCTTCTTCGTTGGCGGCACTTTACTGTGCAAATGGTGCAAAATTAAAAGCTTGCGTGGATTTTGGGACACTCTGTCCATATGGATATTTGTATAGAATGATACAAAATTATTGCTTTTGGATTCTTTGTTTCCGTTGTATATAATTGCATATACCCGTTTACTTTCATCCTGTCACCTTAATTATCGTTGCACATGTATATTACGTTTAAATACACATTACGGGTAGTTCTAGCGTGAAAAGATGATTCTTGGCAAGAAATCTGGACGCCATAGTCCTGCAGCCTGCGTCAGGTACTTGAGACTCACTCGACGACGGTCATTGAATCCTGAGCAGCAGCATGGTTCATAAAAATGCATCGGATCTCCTCGAGAAAGTTTCACGAAAGTCAGCGTGGAAAAAGAGCGATATTTCAGGATGATCGGCTGGCAAAAGTGTGTCACCGCCTGTCGAATGGAAATAATTGCCTTATCAGAGTCGAGCAGAGACCGTGAAGGCGTGCGTATTTCATTTGACACGTGAGAATCCGCCTTGATACGACTATTCAACTTGATTTAGTGCCCCGCGTATATTATTTTCAGAATCCCATGCGATACCGCGTGATCGCGATAACTGCGGCTCGATATCTACAGAGAAGACAGTGTAACATTAGGGAATCGATTTGAGTGCGAGAGAAAAAGGACATGCATCAAGAATAACTAATTTCCTCGACTGCCCGAGATAAACGGCCATGATTAGAGCACCTGTACACGCCCATCCATCGGGAGATCGATTTGTATTAAGGCTGATTTGTATTAATGGGTGAGCAACGTCGCTGTTAATGAGCTTTGGGTAGCCACGGAAATTTTGATTAAACGTTCAACGAAGAACGACCGACGCATGCACGGAAATTTACACAGCGCAGGGTTGTTCGAATGTCGATCGGAAATTCAACAGATGGCACCCGATGGAGCTGACTAATGGCGCGTGCGCCCTGGCGACAACACGCGCGAGTCACGCAAGATGTCCATTCGGACCACTTTATTCGATATTTCAGTCTGTTGTTACACTCGAACGAGCACTGAAAAGCCTTCCTCTCGCGATTTTGTTTGCAACAGAAATCTCGAATCCTTGGCGAGTATCAATTTTGAAGGTTAGTTTACGTTTATCGCGCTGGTCGTTCTGTATAAGGCTCGAGACGACCTTAAGTGACATTGAAAGTTTTTTCAGGTTGAAAATAAAGCGACCTCAAGGAGAAATATTTTTAAGAATGTTTCTCGATGTATTCTTAATAGATACTTCATTAATTTGTTTTTTAACGCTAACTTCCAACGTGTTAACGTCCGAGGTACCAAACGAGTCAAAATGGCAGGTATACGGGAATACCCGTTTTATGTTTCCAGTTAGTGAAAACACGCAATTAATTTTGGCAAAGTTAATTTCGACTTTTATTCGAATAAAAACATAGTTTCATCGTGTCGCTTTAATTATTGTTATTTATTTATATCTTCAATATAGGCGGATACTACAAGCTGACGCTAGGTAACCCTAGCGTTGAACCAAAGTATATCATTTTAGGAAAAATTTGGTTTAAGTAGATCGCAAGTCAGGTTCAGTGATCTGTTTCATCGCATTGTTATAACTTGCGTTCGGTGTCTGAAGAAGAAAGAAGAAAAAAGAACTAGCGGTGAGAGAAAGTAACTAGAATCTAGTGAACAACTTTGTATCTCACGCAACGTAGTCACATTTCTCATTTTCTAAGGAAGTATCGGATTAGTTTGACCCGGTTCCAAAAGATCCACGATCCTCTCGGCTTACTTACCTTTGCTCCTCGTGCTAGAATCGATACAGTCGTGCTGTATGTATATAAAACACGAGTGGAAAGGTCCTTGAATGTGAACAACCTGGGGTGCCGAGTGACAACGACCTTGCTACTCTGACATATCCTCGTGACATCCTTTTCGCGATGCTCGTTTTCCCGTGCGAGTTTCGATCTGACCTTAAAACTCGCGTTACATGGAAACACGGTTTTAATTAAGGTGATCTGTCGGGTAGGCGAGACTTTTTTCATCGGTCGGGAGATATCGACGTGTAGGATGGACGATCTAAATACAGTTAAAAACGTTTCTCCTCGCACCGGTGACCCTGTTCGACATATTCAGGCTCGTTTTCAAACACGGTCGCGGATTCTCACGTATTTATCTCTTTGTCAATCGTAATTGGCAATCCTGAAACGCTGCATAGACCTGGCAAAACGATTTCTAATTGCACCACTGCTGCTGCAACGTGCGTAGCCAAGAAAATGGCAGATGGTTATCTCAGAAGTTACGATGAATCCATATTAGAAAATACAAGGAAAACTTCACATCCGATTCTCAACGGTTTCAATAAAATTAGAAACTCTTGCTGCAGATATTGGATCAATCGTAATAACATCTGTAGCATAGTAGCAAGAAATTACCCCCACCTTGTTCTTCTTTTTCTCCCTTTTCTTTCCCTCCCTCTTTTCCCACAGACAGACCAATATAGTTTTTTTCTTCTTATTCTATATTTATTTCCTATATCATAGATTAAGTTCTTATAACTTACTAATTCCCCATTTACTAGTAAGTGAATCTACCCCTGAAGTGCAGTACTCTGGCGCAGGATCTTTAATTTATAAGATTAAATTAATCAATACTTCCAGTTTATACGTTTAAGGACTCTTGTTAAAAATTTTGTTTCTTTTGTTAATTCTTCTGTATATATTCAAAAGCTTTAATAAACGTATGTTACAAAAAAAAAAAAAAAAAAAATAGTGTCAGGAATAAAAGAATGCCAATACTCGATCTTGGGTTCACATCTAGTAGCGATAATTTTCTTTTTCTTAGCGAAATAATTATATCAATCGTTACAATAAATAGGTGTATCGATTATTTTATGCAATTTTCTTCATTTATTACAACACTGTCTTTACATCTCAGCCAAGGTTGAAAAAATTATACTTGCATACATCTATGCGATTATTCAAAATCGTACATGCTTTTTTCAAAACTGATTCAGTATATGCAGCTCTGTGTTCATAGTCATACTTACAGTAAAGATATAACTTATTCACATTAATTTCATTAAACCCTATTAGTTTCTAAAATAACTTTAGGAAACTTAACCTTAAACTAACTTTAAGAATTGGCGTATAATCTAGGGGCGAATGAGAAATGAAATATTGCACAGGCGTAGATTTTGAAATTTTTTAAGCGAAGTTTAAATTTGTCGTATTAATACCAGAGTGATTCGAGGCTAGAGAATACTTCCCAAGCGAAGTACAGCTGCGGAGAGTCGCAGCCTGGAATCTCCGATGGCAACGACCTTGCCAGTCCGCGACGTGTCCTCGCGATATCCTCTTTCGCTGCGGCATCCTGTTTACATCCCGGTTCACCTGACGGTAAATCGACTTCTCTTTTTCTCTTACTCGTTCCACGAGGATTATTAATGCACGCGTGTCGAGTCCGTTTCGCTAGTTGCACGCAACCCCGTCCCTCGCGTTCCCCCACTCCGAGTCATCCCCACTCCCGGCCGCATCGTAGATCTACGACCTCGGCGAAAAACATTCGGCGCTCTATTTGCTTCACGAAAAACCAATTTCCACGCGAATGCTGTTCTTTCCAGTGCCTCGAGCCGCGAATAATCGTCGAACACGTAATTATCCTGGCGTTAAAGCTAACACGGCTTTTTACGCGACCCTTGAGCGTGTCGATGATCCTGATCGTTTCCTGAAACGAGAATTCCCGGAAGAAAGGTAGTAATCCTTCTTACACACCTTGCCTGTATAATTAAACTTGGATTAGATTATCGTGTACTTTATCTTTTTAGTTTCAATTATACTTATGGTAGCAGCAAAAATTCCATTGTTCTGGCAAAAGAGGATGTTAAGAAAAGGCCATTTTTGGCATCGTTTGGAAACAAAAAATTCCTGTATCACTTTGCCGAGAAACGATGGGAAAATTGTCAAGAATAAGTCGAATATGTGAAAATAAGACTGATGAACATACACGAGCGTCATGTTTCGTCGTCTTCCTCTTCGGATATTGAACCATCTTCGAAATAATTAGCGAGGATCTCAGCTGGCAAATGAACCAAAGGTTTGAATCGAGCAAAGCCGAAATACCATATAAGCATTGCTACATGGGAACAACACCCAACAACGCATTCCCCAACTTTGCATTCACACGTGTGTGCAAGAACGGCTTCCAGTTCGACTTTACTTTTATCTATTAATATGAATACAAAATATTTCCAAGTATTCGAATGCCGTGGACGCAGTTTCGTTTTCAGTAAAATGCAATTATTTCGTTCTACGGCGATTCGGTATTTTTGATAATCCATGCGATACCATGGTGTTGCAATCTTTTGATAATCTATGCGATACCATGGTGTTACAATCTTTTGATAATCTATGCGATACGATGGTGTTGCAATTTGGAAATCAAACTCTCTGTTTTATATAAGCATAGATCCTCGTAACTCAACGTTGGTAAGATTCTAATTGTACGACTTCTATACGTTAGAAATCTGCTCGTCTTGTGTTCATGTTTTCTGTATGTACCAGTTGTCCCAAAGAATTAATCCGGTTCGAATATTGCAAAATCCTGTCTATAATTAAGCGATCAAAGTCAGAGGCATGTATTGGATGAAACATAGCGTTTAAAATGGCACAAGCTATTTTGAAGTCATGGAATAAGGTGGATAATGTAATATTTTGGGTACATTTATAAAACAGCTTTTTATGCGTCCGTTAATTGCTTCGACCATAAACCAATCTTTTGTAACGAGTCGTGATTGATTGGCTTATTCAACTGTCAATGGTTCCCAAAGTCCATCTGCAAATGATGGCATTTTAGCAATGAATTCTCTTCTCGTGACTTCTTCCAGAGAATCTCAGAAACTACAATCCACGAGGAAAACATCGTGCCCTTCAAATTGATTGAATGAATCAGCTTCTAACAACGGTTCATTTAGAATTGATGCATTATTTTTGGATTTCTGATAGTCTCTAAATATCTACTATATAACCGTCCATATAACTAATTGATTAATTAATCGGTCATTGATTTAGTTCAAACTTTGCAAGTTTGTAGATTTAAGTCATCCAGTCCAAGAAAATGAATCGTTATAAGGGCAACTAAATAGTTTTTGATATATTTATATAGTTATCAAGTGTCGCCAAGTATGGCCTAATGGCGACATCCGAAAATTCTTTCGCTGGAGGCCCAGGGTCTATCCTGTCTGTAATTAATAGTTTTATTTCCAATTTATATTTTATTTTCTATTAATTTTTCGCTCATGAAAACAAATAATTGTAAATAAATTTTGGCGACATTATTCTCACCCTCGCCAATAGACGGATTCCTACTTAAAGGAGGTTCGCAAGTCCTCAGTAAACCCTCAATTTCCTATACATACAATTTCCAAACTTCCAATATTATCCCCATCTAAGTCAAGGCTTGCTAGGTAGTCTTACTGATGAATCCACTAGTAATCCAGTCCAGGGCGAAACGCATCCCTGCCTTTCCCCTTGCGTCCCTTCTAGCACCACCAATCACATTGAGCATACCTGCGACCGAACTACAACAGCAAACGCGAAGGGACCCCCTACAAAATTGTAAATGAAGAGGAAGACGAAACATGTTGCTCGAGTATGTTCGATTAGTCTCGTTTTCACATATTTCGACTCATTTTGACAACTTTCCGTCGTTTCTCGGCAAAGCGATAATGGAATTGTTCGTTCCTTGCAGAGGAATTACTCATTTCCAAGCGATGTCAAAAATGACCCTTTTTTAACATTCTCCTTTATATGGTAGCGAATAGACGGGTTCTGGAGATGCAGCCGAGTGGATTCTAGAAAAGTCAAAGATCCCGGAGAGTCAGGCTAGCGGTCCAGAGGAAGCAATTGGTTACATAAAGAACCCTGGTCCCGTTCCTCGGAGCCGAGAAGAGAAATTGAATCGTAAGGTCGTTCCGTGACGCGTTCAGCTCGTAGCTAACGCTCCGCGGACACGTAACACGTCGCGCGTAGAATAACGTAAGATGTAACGATCGTCCGCGGGCTCGTACGGTAACACACTGCGCACAGGATGAAACACGATCCCGTCAGGTGAGCTGTGTGCCCCGTACACGTTCCCTGGCGTGACCTTATACACTTCGCGGAGCGAACTTCTCTTCCGCGAAGAAAGCTTCGAGATCCCGTACACGTGGCCGCCTATACTGGGTGTCATGGAACGACGAGATCTCATCTGTTCCCTGGAGTCAAGAATCTAACTCCGTCCTTTTTCCTAGGGTTACAGCCATGTCATTCGAGCGAGTGGATAATTACAATAACAAATTCGCGATAATGGCCAGCGTTGAGATCAGGTTTCTCGCATGGCACTGGTTTGGTACCGTGTTCCAAGTGAACCTGAGTTATACCTTGTATATAAGTGGAAGACTGCTGTGAAAAATCGATCGTGGTTCATGATTTAGCATTCTGTGATATTACAGGTTTCACGGGTGTACGAAATTACCTGGTTAGGCTGTTACTTATTAAATTTCGCCTTAAATCATCGAGCATTTGCAGGGAGCAGTCGAGTTTATCAGAGCATTTCTGAATTATCCCAGACGATTAACACGATTATTCCTCGAGTTACGTCGATTGCCCCAGTTAGTGGCAACTCGATCCTCCTCTGGCAAGTTCAACGTTGTCACGATGGTCAATTGTGTTGACCAGAGAGGTTCCTTGTGTCGTTAAAGTCTTCTTCGAATTCCCTGGTCGCATGAATGACCGCTCCTGGTCGATTCAGCAGAGTCTAGGCTGCAATTAACTCGCTGGAGAAGAAAGAATCGATACACCGGTCTTTCCTTACACCGTGGCCAAGAATGTTAGACTGATGCGTTGTACAGGAAGATCAATCACGTCTGGACAGTTCCATTTTTTCCCTGACAGCGGTATCCGCTACAGCTCTCCATAGTTGGACGCTCTTATCAGTTTTGATTTGGAGTTTTATTCGGACAAGGTGATATACTTCTTTCTTGTTCTAGCGGAGTCGAAGTTTCCCAGATTCTGGGAAAATGGAGGCTGCACAGAGGGACCTGGTGATTAAGGGGAAAGGCTGGAACGAGGATAGGTGTGACTCTGATGAGACATCTTCGCAATGAGCACATCAGCGTCATCGTTACTTCTTCTAAAAAGAATCTGGGATGTCCCGCTAGTAAAAAATATTCGCACGTGTTCTTTTGGTGACGACAGACATTCTCCTTCCTCCTCGTAATCCTCTTTAGTCTTGCCGATCGTGACACAAATGGATATGAGATCACTTCCTACTGCGGATGAATTCATGCTCCTAATCATTCTTCAAGTATTTTTTGAGCTGCCTTTTATAAACCATTACGAACCACGCAGCTTTTCGCTGCTTCCATTCTTCTCTATAACGTGCAAGTATTCGTCTATAAGAAGTGTTTTTGTTCGACTCTTATGTTAGTAACCGGTTACCAGGATACTCTGTTGCATCCTGCAATAAGATCTTAATATGTATAGCCAGATCTTGGTTACTCGGTGTCTTCTTTATATGCTTTAGGTTTAGAATTTTGAAAATGATGTTTCGGTACCAAAAGATATAATTTTATTTATTTATTTTATTTATTTATTATAGTCCAATGTATAGCTTTGTCACTTTGTTGCATCCTGAAACAGGATCTTAATATGTATAGCCAGATTTTTGTTACTTGGTATGTTCTCTCTCTGTTTTAGGTTTAGAATTTTTAAAATGATGTTTTGGTAGTAAAGGATATAATTTTATTGATTATAATCCTTGCATAGACGACTTAAGATGGCTTCCAGTTTCCAATGCATAACTTTTTACATTCTTCTTTCTTATTTCTAACTCTATAACTAGTTATTAATAACTACATCTTATAAAATTGATTTATCCTCTTGATTTATAGTCTCTTGAGTAAGCTTATCATCTTATAATCTACCCTTGTACCCTTTGTGTCCTTGTCGATCTTTCAGTCTTCTTGCAGGAACTAAAAGTAGAAACTATTTTCTATTAGCTTCTAGTATTCTTCTTTACTGATTTTCCTGTTCTTCCCTCCTGCTTTATACATATATTTTATGTCTATTTTATTTCATCTTTATATGTCTATTTTATATGTCTTCTGCAATTTTATATGTATTCCTCCAATCTCTTTTACCACCCTCCCCTCTAGCAAAGGATATAACAACGAGAGACACAAAAAGATAGATGAACATTTATATGATAATATTTCATTACATACCAGTGTTTTACATTTCCAACAGGAGTGCTCAGAACAGCAGAATCAATTTCAATAATCAGATTCTAAAGATCGATGTTAATTAATATATCAAATTTAAAATTACCCAACGATGCGTATAATGTCTAAGTAACAATAATTTCGCGCTTTTGCATACGATTTCTTATTTATCGTTTTAAAAACATCGTCGTCTTATGGCAAAAAGTCTTGGAATTATTATTTTTCTGTAACGAAAAAATCCTCGAATGCAGAAGGTTAATTAGGTTCAGATAGTATATTTCAATTAATAGTAATTTGCTATTTGCTCTGTGAGAAAGCGTTCGAATAAGTACACGTAATTATGTTATGGATGTTCCATCATGATTTACAAGGATAAAAATATTAGTAGCTTGTTTTTGCTCGGCAAGAAAAAGAGACTATGTAATATTGTTACGTGATACGTTCTACTGTTGGTATGACTGGTGTGCGTGCGCACACGCATCTGCATACAAGCATGGCGAAGCATTGAAACGAGCCTGGAGAGATCGGAGATTGCATTCTTGGCAAGGGCGTTCGCAGTTTATGTTCCCCTGGAAGAAACTGAGAAAAGGAAAGAAAGGGGCGCGCTTGAGGGTTCCTCTGGTTTCGTTCTCATGAATCGAGTCGACGTTTTTCTGCAGCAGCCACGAGCTTTATCTCGCTTTTTAGTCCCTAGTTGATTTTCTCCTATACCTGGAACATCTCAAATTATTCCCAGGTATTCCTTCACTTCTCCGCCATTTTCCTCATCCTCGCTCGGAGGATTTGCAAAAAAAAGAAGCATGCAGTAAACGTGAAATCTTATCGGTGGAAAATAACTGTCTGAATTTTATTTTTTCTTCTTATGAGCGAAGTTGTTAAATATGGCGTAATAGGCGATTAGAATTCGGAATAAATTAATCGTCGGTTATTAGCAATTACTTTGAGTGTACGTAGTAAACATATGTCATTTTTTGCCAACGTTAATTGCACATTAGTAATCATTGGTGGTTGCGTCGTTATTAATTTCGTCCTCTAAAAAGCTTCCTCCGTTTTGCATTTTCATGTATTCAAATTCATGATTCACAACGTTCAACCTGCACGAAGGTAGAATGCAAAACTCGAAGAAAAATTTCTAATTAAAATAGCTTCCGCCAGTAGGAAGCGATGTACGCAATTATTCGTCGAACCTATAAGCTGACTTGTACACTGGGATTTACGATGTTGTGTAATGCTTTCTTTCCTGGTATAGGAACTTTTATTGTCGTGTGTCATCTACCGTCTATTTATTTTCGTCTTGCTCTTACGGAATAATCGGTTTCCCCTATGTAATTTCTTAGACATTAAAGTCGTATCAGATTTCCCCAAGGTTACTAGATTTGTCTTCGACTCTTGCATGTTTAGTGAGAATTTTGGTTCGACATTCTATAGGCTAAAATTAATCGAATATTAGAGATATTATGGTTACGTAAAGAGGAAAAAGGACAAAGATGGTAAGAAAATAATTGCAACAGCGTTTAGAAACTAGATCTATTTGTATGCTAAACTGTAAACACAGGTTACAAAATGGTGTGCTGCGCAGCAGCTGGAATAAATTATCCCTCTCTACGATCCTGATCGTGCGCAAATAATACTATAGATCGATTTGTGCCACTAGAACGACAATTACGTTTAAGGTCGCTTAAGGATGAAACATGCGCAGAACAGGTGATGACACTCGTCAGTGACCTTCTTCTAGACACACTTCGAGGACGCATTCTTCATCTTCCACGTCTGTGGTATTCGATGCATCATTCGGAGCTGAAAAGTGAAGCGTAGATAAAATATAAACTTACGAAAGAAAAGTTACCGAAAAAGTCACTAGGATAATATTAGTATCGAATAATGCAAACTCTAATAATATCCTAATTTAAACTATAAACATTCTCATCTGAACCATTCTCTAATCAAAAACATCTTCAAACATGTATTCAAAAATTTGGACAAAGAAATGATTTAGGTTAGGTCCGGTTTAGGTTAACTTCCTATGATTGTCTAAAGTTTTTCCAAATATTGCATATGTACGGAGGAAAAAGTCGTTCCAAATCTTCATTTGTACAACGTATTTAAAAATCACCAGAATTTTTTTTGCTTTTAACCTGTCGTAATTAATCATAGTTCCTCATCATGATTTAAAAATTAAGCAGTGGTAATAGGTAGATATTACAGACTATTTAATATCAACATAATGGTACAGTAATATAGAATACAGTGATAAACGAATAACTTAAAGATATATGCATATACAGGGTGTCCCAGCAATGGTAGTATAGCCTGCAGGGATATTTAATTTCGAGGAATTAAATCTAACCCAGACCTAACCTCTAAGATTATATTAACTTATATATCTTTGGAGTTGTACAGGGTGTCCCAGCAACAGTAGTACAACCGGAAAGGGGTGGGAAAATTCTATGTAAAAAAACAAATTGAAAATAAAGAATAAAATTTTTTCATTCGAAGCTTCATTATCGAGAAAATTGACTTTGAATACTCACCGAGAATATCCATCTGAGCCATTGCTAAGTGCACGCGTACTCGGTGAATATTCAAAGTCAATTTTCTCGATAATGAAGCTTCGAATGAAAAAATGTTATTCTTTATTTTCAATTTGTTGTTTTACGTAGAATTTTCCCACCCCTTTCCGGTTGTACTACTGTTGCTGAGACACCCTGTACAACTCCAAAGATATATAAGTTAATATAATCTTAGAGGTTAGGTCTGGGTTAGATTTAATTCCTCGAAATTTAATAAATATTACACGACCTGTTTCTAGTATAAATGTAATATTATATCAAAAAGTGAAAGAATCTGCGCGATGGCGAACTATTATGTCAATAGCACTGGTCTTTCCCTGTTAGTCATAGGGACAGAGGGAAGTATGGGACATGGACCTGGTCTACTCGAATAGCATTCATAGCCGACCTCACAAGACCCAAATCGGAGACAAAATGAGCGGAAGGAAAAAAGAAGGCGGTGGCATTGCAAGGCTGCTGGTCGGGTTTTGCAATCGCGTTGTGATGCAATCGGACTCCGAGTCTCGTCGCGACACTGAAACCAACCTACCTGTGTGTTCAGTGGGAGTCAGCCTTGCCGCGAGTTTATTTCGCGTTTTCGAGCGGTGCTCTGCGATTATTCTACGTAAGATTACGGTTTTCTCGTAACGAATTCCGTCTTGCTTCCTTTTTTCTTCTATCTCTTCAGCTGCACAGCCATCCGAGAGACGGATGCCTGGCGAATGGCCTAACGTTTCATGGATTCACGGTACACGTGCTCCTTTGTTCTTATTCATTTTCTTATTCCTTTTATCGCCACCATTATACTTGCTAACTCGGGAAACTTTTTACGCGTGGATGTACAACAGTGGTGTCTTCACAGCATTCTTGGTGGTTACGCTAGAAGTACCATTATGGGTACAGTCGCTTTGAGCCATATAGCAAGGTCGTAAAATCAGCCCAATGAAAAACCACGATTGTCCCGACTTCCGAAACAATTCGAAATATTTGGGTGAGATACCAGACTCAGAAGTCATTTAGATGCCGTGCGAAGTCGATTCAAAATGGATTCCCGCATCGGAGTAAATTGCTGACAGCGGCCTGCGAAGAATTTCTTTTAATTACTCGGTACACCGAAATTTAGTGGTAGTAAATTGGCAGTAGCTAGTAATAAGCGATCCGCACTGGGATTAAAAGTTAATCCACTGTTCCTTTTCATTTTATTCGACGGTTTACTGCCTAGAACTGGTTGCATGTGGTCCTCGACACCGGTAACGTCAACACTGCCCGCACTGAACCGGGGCTGTTGCTTGATACGTTAATTTACGACCTGGTTGTATCACTCGATTGTATATACCATATATTCCAGGTGCCATTTTTGAAAGTACTATTTTTCAAATTGGTGCCATTTCTAATGAAGTAATAGCGGATCATTGGAAAGGCATCGCTGAGTGTTAATTAACGAAGGAGCACTGAGTATGGTCTACCATGGACCATTATGACGAAGCTGTGAGAGATAATGGTATTCGCAACTTTCTCTTTTATATGCGATGTCAATGGACCACATATCAAGCGCGTGTACAGGGTGTCCAATTTTAATCTGTAGATGAATATTAATCGGTAATTGCTCGCTGCATGAAAAATGTTTTCGATGAAAATTGGATAATTCCCGGAGGCTATAAGAAGATATAATTACTCTTTTTGTAAATGAGCGTGTAGAGGATATATGAAGGACAACTACATTTCTTTTTTAGTGGAATTATCATTTTTAGTATACTAATCGATCCAGTTCATTATCGGAAATAAAAGGTACTAGATCACGTGTGACGAAAAATTACTAGTTTACTAGTAATATTTAATATTTAGAGATATTTAAAAAATTTTTAAATTGCAATCATGTCAGATAATTTATCCACAATTACAAGGGGGGTCCCTTTTTCCCCCTTTTGTCTTTTGTCATCCATTTTCTGAACCTGCGTGGCCTTAAACAGGCAGGGCAGTTCTGACTGTACGTCTGTTCAAAAAACATATACTTTGTTCCACCATTTCCACTCGATACGTTCCTTTTCGTAACATAACCTCTCAACCACTCAACATAAATAAATTTCGTTATTCACTTTAAACATTCAAAAACATTTAATTCATTTTCAATATTTGTATAATAGATGAATAATTCATAAACTTATAATATTTCTCGTGATTTAATACATCTCCATTTATAATCACGAACGGAATCGATTAGCGTAGTAAAAATTACACGATTACTTAAAAAAAACAAAATTGACCTTCACGTGTCCTCTACCCATCCACCTGCAGAAAAAGTCAACTATATCACTCTATAGTCCCCTTGAGATAATTCGATCCTTATCAAAAACGTTTTTCAATATTTGTATAATAGATGAATAATTCACAAACTTATAATATTTCGCGTGATTTAATGCATCTTCATTTATAATCACGAGCTGAATCGATTAAGGTATTCAAAATGACGCGATTATTTTGAAAAAAAAAAAAAAAAAAATAAAGTTGACCTTCACGTGTCCACCTGCGGGAAAGGCTAACTATATCATCCTATAGTCCCCTTGAGATCATTCGATCCTTATCAAAAACATTTTTTACACAACGATCAGTTAACGAGCAATTTTTATTTATAGATGAAAATTACACACTTGGCGCAGTGTACGTACGCATACACGTACAGTAGCAAGTACCCTACAACATAGGTATACTAGTTTAGTATCCAAGAAGTTCCTCGAGAGAACTGAATATTTTACAGTGATCTGGAATATTTTTATCGGTGTAAAATTTCAGAAAGTGATTCACTAGGCACGCCAGCATGGCGAATTCCAAGAACTAGCGGACGCATTAACCGAACAGTATAATGGCGGTATCATGTTTCGTTGCTGATACCGGAGTTATACTCTGGGCGACGCGCTGGCAGAGAATATCTCGATTGGCGGAAGTTGTTTATTTTGCCAGGTGCGCAGTCGATCCAAATTTCTGCCGAACAATAGAGCATATTTTCGGCTCAGTGCGTGTATTAGTCACGCGCAATAGCCGCTTCTCGAAATGGTCGAATTATCTACATCGACTTCTGCGTCGATTTGCGATTAGTCTTCGAATTAGCTCGAACATAATATCGAGCAGGTCTGACTCACCCATTTATCGCTTTCGCTTTCACAGATAACATTTTATATGCAGCCTCCATAGATCCGGCATCTTTTGGCTTCGTTTCCAAGAATACATTTTTGTTGTACCTTCGGTCACTGCTATCTGATGTTTCCATAAATGGTAGTATTTCGGGACGACTCGGCGTTTAACCTCTTAGGCACGATGCGCTATTATAGTGGCTTTCGCGGATGTCATCTTCTTGAACGATGCGACACAATAGTGGCTCACTCGTTCACCGTTTGCATTAACTGATCGTTTTCATATGTTTTGTTTCACACTGTTTTGCCTTCGCAACGTTTTATAACAGTGTTAACAATATACAGACAGAATATACAATCTTTGTTTTTGACACGTCAGCGTCAGGTATGAATTGTTGCTTTTCATTTAAATAAATGTGCCATTTACTCTTAATATACCAGATGCTCTTTTTAACATGCCGATCCGTATCCCTGTAATTTTTTAGAACAGTATTGTCCGTCACATGTGCAGTGCTGTATCATTTACACGTAATTTGCGTTAAACTGTGCCGTACAGAGAAACAGTCCCGCGCAAACTTCAGCCGTGTTTAAGAGATTAAATACAAAGTAATATGTACGGCGCGTTCGACAAAAGAAGTCACAGCGTGTTTATATTCTCACGGCTAATTGATCCGTTGACACTCCCTTGATGACAGACAGTGATCGCTATTAGCCGAAAACAGTGACGAAAATCATCAGTATGTACTGTACGTTCGAGAAAAGAAGGCACAACGTGTTTATATCCTCATAGTTGATTAACTCCGCCGACACTCCCTT
The DNA here is from genome assembly GCF_001483705.2 of Eufriesea mexicana. Taxonomy (NCBI): domain Eukaryota; kingdom Metazoa; phylum Arthropoda; class Insecta; order Hymenoptera; family Apidae; genus Eufriesea; species Eufriesea mexicana. The sequence continues at coordinate 80,788 of NW_016910419.1, forward strand.
GATGACAGACAGTGATCGCTATTGGCCGAAAACGGTAACAGATGATCAAGGGCCTGTCAGCAGAGTTAAGCAGCCGTGAGGGTGTAAACACGCTATACCTTCTTCTCTCGAACGTGCAGTACGACCATCTTCGACGCAACGTAATTTTTATGGAGATATAAAACGTTATTGTGGGATGAAACAAGTAACTCGCGAAATTAATGAATATGTATATTAATATTAAGATAACAGGATACAAAATGTAATATAAATAAATGGGTAGAGATTATATATTTCGGCCACATGTTTTGGCTTTACACGACCAGATTAAAACACACAAAATTATCACTGACTAAGAGTGCTTTTCAAATAAAATACAGAGATATCAATTATAGGTTTAACCATCTATTTGTTCGAAATTTATAATTTTAAGACGATTATAAAATTTCGACATATTTTTTAATCTCTCTGTTCTCCTATTCGTTACAATTTTATATGTTTTATTTATATTAAATAGGTTTGGGGTACCGTAGTCTTATCCAATGATGATATACCTCGTTCGTGAAACTTCCAATTGATAAGTATTTTCCGTTAATATAAATTCGCATGTTTAAAAAAATGGTAGTATATTTACCAGAGAAAAAGTTTCACGCAAAATACCTCTTCCTTTATTTTCTCCACTGACGTAATCCTTAATACTCGCATATTCTTCATAACCCCATTAACTTCTCACCCCAGCCCTTCCACCCCCTTCCACCAGGTGAAAGATTCCACCCGACAAGCAACCACGTCTTCCGCATTCGTAATTTTCTTTCAAGCCCCACCAGCCTTGCCAAGCCGACGAGGAAAGTTGTTTTCAGCCATTCTCCTTTTCTCTTCCCTTCTTTCTCTCCACCAACGGCCGCAACTCGTATCATTGGCTTGCGTGAATTCTAATCGGTTTTTACGTAATATCGGCCAGGGCTGCGTGCAAGGAATGCACCGTTGTGCTTCTTCTTGCGCGGCTGAAAGGCTTCGTCGGTTCCTGTCGATGCAACCGGTGCACGATGCTCGTAAATCAGCCTGTTTTTAGTCATGCTATCGTTAGCCAGGTCTGTTCTTGCTGCTAGTCTTTGAGACATTAGGGCTTTGGGATAAGAAACTTGTCCGATGAACCTGGCGAGGAGCAAAGTTGGCTGGAACGGTTTCGTGAAAGGAAATTCTAGGTTTATATCAAGGTCCAATCAGCTAGAGCTATGGACTATTTTGTTCTGCAGCCCGGTGTTAGTCTACGTCGGTGGATAGTGATTAGGCGATTTCGTATTGCAATTCATGTTTTGTGTCTGAATGATCAGTGTTTGATTACTGGTTTTTCCGTCTCGATAGGTGTCAGTTGGATAAGCAATTTTGGGTCTTTTAAAAATTCCCATTGTGCCAGGAATATTAGGTGTTCCTTCATTGGATAGGATGAGAAGTAAAAGTTATTACGACGTGTAACTGGCGATACAAGCTGACCGATGTGAATCTACGCGAAAAAATAAGTCGAAAATATGGAGTGGTATTTTTTCGTACGAAGCTTCGTTTTCGAATAAATCGATGTCAAATATTCGTGAAATGGGTGTGCACATGACCCCACTTAGGTCACTGTTCGAATCGCCATTCCAATCTCTTACATTATGTATGTATTAAGAAACGAACATTGAAGTAGAATTATTCTTTGATCAAGCATTAGTTCACTATTTTCACGTAGAGTCCGCTCTCTCTGTAACCTCGCCATTCTTATAGTCTATGGACGCGCATCTATAAATGGTTAACATCGATTTACTTGGAAACGAAGCTTCGTACAAAAAATTGTCACTCTACATTTTCGACTCATTTTTTCTCGTAGATTCATCCCGCTTCGTTTCGTACCTCCAGTTTAATAACCCCGTCTACAGCAACGTTACTACCTCAACAGTCCATACCGATTTTACCACGAGCAGTTATACGTTTTTAAAAATTGCTTGCAAAACCGAGAACTCTGAAAGCAACCATTTAGATTCGTTTGGTAGTTTTAGCGTTAAGGATATCAGTTTCACTAATTTCTTGCCTCATTTGAATACCCTGATAACGTGTCTTATCGTTTTTGTTTCAGGTAAGTGGAGTCCTGGAGTAGAGTACGTATATGCACCCAAATCACTCGGGACTGTTAGCATAACAATATTATACTTATTGGCTGAAGAAACCTGATTTGTATTGACTCGGTCAGGTTTGACTGGAGATAGTTCTGAGCGTGTGTGTCGCTTAGTGAGTCATGACGAATTTGTCCGCAAGAACCCGTCTACAATGAAAAATTCCTCGCTTGGCTCCTCGTCCGTAGAAATTTCACTGTATCAGCGATTCGAGGCGTTTCCTGATTTTACGGGACTTCTTGCGTGCCATGCTATCGTTATGTAACCTCTTCAGTCGACGAACGAAAGTCGTGGGAGTGGAGGAGTGCGATATAGATTAGCATTACGAGCCAGTCGAGTCCACTTTCTCGCATTGAAGAAAGCGCCACAGAGAGGAGCACGATGGTCATTAATTAAGTCCAAATTCGTTCTAGGCTGATTGCACCTTATATTTGTTCCCTGGACGGTGTACGGGAACTATGAGTCTCATTATATTATACAACTTTGGTTTTCAAGGCAAGCCTGTTTGTCACGAATGCTACTGAACTTGACTGGCTTTGCTAATGGTTAATCTAGACCAGGATTATAACTGAAATCCCCATAGAGAAGGTTATGATTATAGCCTTCAGCTGTGCCTCAAAAGCTTTGCACTAACACAGTAGAATGAAATGCAGTTAGTGCTTGAAACTGCCTTTGAAGTGCATACAAAGGATTCAGTTTATCGTTGGAGAAGCTAATCCATGGAGTCATAGTGGCTATGATAATGATGATTCCTAGCTTGTTAAGCTAGTAATGGTCGCGTTACCTTCACTCGGGCCTGCTGATATCGCGGAGGAAGAGTGGTCAAAGAAACTTGATTTCTTTGCTCGTGGATAGAGGCAAAAGTGAGAATTAAGCAAGCAAAGTCAAGTAAAATCGAGTAAAGGCAAATATTTGTTTAACGTAATGTTGTAAGTGGAATGTTTGCATAATTCCTGACATATAACAGAATCAGGAAGAGTTTGAATTATGAGAAGGGGAAAGGAATCGTTGCACAGGCGACTTGTGTAAGCGTGTGTGCACCGGTTGCATCAGGAAGTGTGTCGGATAGTCTTTTCTTTTCCTAATTAATTTCAGGCTTGAGTCAGGAAAACTTTTGGAAATGTAATTAGGTTAGGTTAGGTTCGAACACTGGTACAATATCGATGATTATAATTTTTCTGTCAATATTAAACCTGTAATGCGCAGCTAAACGTGTTATATAAATTACATACATATCGGGTGTTCCAAAATTCACGCAGGAAGTAATTTTGATAGAAAACACAGGCTTTTAATTAAAAATTGTAAATATTGCTCAACGACGAAGACGCGTGTCTTTTGTAAAGCGCGCCATTTTTAATAACACTGAACTGTCAGCTGTCACATTGTCTTCTTTTCTCGTTGGCAACACTTTACCGCGCAAATGCCGCGAAATTCAAATCTCGCGTGAATTTTGGGACATTCTATATAATACATAGTTAAATATACATACTAAATATAAATAACAATCATTGAAATGATCCGATAAAAATAATTCGAATCCGACGAGGATGAGGTAAAATTAATTTCGTGAAAATTAAAAAAAGAAAGACAATTTTTGAAATTAATCATTTTGATTCTTTGGATAGTTGTTGTGTTGAAAAAACTACAGTATCATGTTAACCATAATTTAAATAAAATTATACTTTTAACGTTCTTTCGTGTTCCGTGCTCGTAAAATCGATTTGCAATCGAGATAAAGTGTAACTACAGTTGTATTGAGATTTAACATTTATTAATTGCAAGTCATGTCAGATATTCTGCTTGAAGCACCGTTGTAGCTAGATATAAAAGCCTGTCGAGCAGAACGATCATTAGCCCTTGGATTTTTCCCATTCCGGGATGAAAAATCTCATCTCTGTTGCGAATGTGGTTGCTATGTTCTGTATCTATTCTTCGCATCTACCCTCGGCGTCTACGTGCAAGATAATCAACATAGATTATTATCTGGAATGAAATAATAAAGTCTTCATCGAAGTTGATATATTCGGTCCACGTAGTAATTGTTCTTTTAGATACTTTTCTCAGATAAGGAAGTCTGATTTCTTCTAAAAAGAACGTTGCAAGGGATTAGAAGCGATAGAGATACATCTGTGTAAGCAGGTTGGAGATAATTATGCAGAAATAATTGCAAATGAAATTATAGAATAATTTCAACGATAATTTATCTGCAGTGGAATCTTCTTGAGGTAAAAACTGGAAAAAATGTCTATTAATGCTCCAACGGAAGAAATTTCCTAGTTCCAGGCTGTTCGTAAAAATGATCATTAGTATCTAAATATTTTGAAACGATGGAATCATTATTCTTGAATACGTTAAACATACGTATCGAAATGATAATTTATCTGCAGTGGAATCTTCTAGAGGTAAAAACTGGTAAAAATGTTTATTAATTCTCTAAAAATTGGAGAAAATGTCTATTAATGCTCCAACGGACCAAATTTCCTAATTCTAGGGTATTCGGTAGAATGATCATTAATACGTAAATGTTATCATTATTCTTGAATATAATACGTGTCAAGCTTCCTCCTTGGATAATAATAAAAATATTTTAAGCATTGTTTTTCCAATTGAAGAGAAAGCCAGTCGACTGTTTGGATAATAAACCCGAGTCCCTGGAATGAAATTCGAAAACGCTTCAGAATTAGAATTCCGGCTTAATATCAGTCGTCCCACTTTCTATTTAATAATCCACGCGAGGCTAATATAGATAATTTTATCGAGATTTTTAAAATCCCATTATTACGGCAGATTATCCACCGAAAAGTATATTTCCGTTCATCCAATACAAATGCTCGTCACGAGGCGAGCCAAGAGATTGACTTCATTAACATTCCTGTTTCCCATGCGTTCGAATGCAGTCAGGTAAAAGCTCACGGAATTCCAACTTATATATCTCTCCTTCAGCCTACTAAAGCTTATAAGCTCCTCTAGTTAGCGTTCGCTCGCCCATTCAGTCCCATGTCGTTAGCTATCTGGAGACGTGCCCATGGGGACGATGGTAAGAAAGGTGGTGTAGCTGGAAAGAGCAAAGATGGAATCTGGACGTATTTATGATGCTCTCGTGATTAGTGCATCTTCTCCTACCTTGTCTATCCTTCTTTTTTACCTCGCTATACCTTTTCCTGCTGTTCTTTCCACGTTCCCAGTCACTGATCCTTGACGGATCTCCCCAGGTTTCTCCCAATCTTGTGGGATTTCCCTCTTACAAATTCTCTTTGGTTATGATCTTCTCCAAATTATTCTATAGAAGTAGATTTCTTATTATATCCCATTTCGTTCCTTTTTATACCCCATTTCGTTCCTCTTTTTCTCCAAATTTAATTGGTCTTCTGGTCTCTGCGGACACTGGTCTCTGCTAACCTCGTTTTTGAGAATCCTTTTACTTCTCTCTTCTTTAGATCTCTTTGTGTGATCTTCTTACGATCCTGTGCGATTATGTCGTATGTATCTTAACGCTTTCCTCGTTTCCGAATGTTCTTGTATATTTTCACTCTTGGATCTTCGCGGCTCTCCTTAGGCCGCACCCACGGTAGTTGTCCTTTTATTCGACGACGATCTCGTTGCTCTTCTGCAGTGCGTCAGACAGGCATGTAGCCTTTGCTAGTGCGTGTGCACGTGTGTGTAATGCGCGCGCTTAGAGCAGAGGAGCAGCCTCCGGAGAAGTCCTCTTCGAGGAGGTCGCGAGCAAGGCCACTTGGGGCGTTGCCCTCCTGAGCTCGATCTCGAGCTTACATGTGGCCGGTTATCTACACGTCGAGGACTCGTTCAGGATCGATCTACTGGGTGTCCTGTTTCGACTCTTTCTCAGTCGCTTCTCCATACCTTCGAGATATCGCGAGCAATTTTCTTTGGTCCAATTTTACCATTGAATTTAGACATAAATGTGCGTTTAAGCGGATCTGGAAGTGAACCTTGCTGAATTTGAATTTTGGGCTACTCAAAATTCAGTTCGTGCAAAGGTGAAGCAATAATCTCATTGGTTATCTCGGTGAGTACTCTGCGACCATAATTTGAAGGTCAGGAGTAACAACGCATTGAGAATAATGATTTGTCTGGGATTAATGCGTTTGCTAATAAGTCGTGTGGGTGCCATTGTTTGGTTACTAGGAAACTCATAGGAAACAATCGTTTCATGGTATGTAATCGCTTCTTCTAACCTTGCTACATGAATGTTGCGAATGATATAGGTATCTCATTAACTTTTCAATAATTCTATGCATTGGGCGTGGAAGGAGAAGAGATCTTGAACATTGAGGACCTTTTTGTTGCGAAGTGAAGTCATTTTAAACATAGAAGATCGTCAGACACAGAGAATCATCTTTAAATCATCGCAATCATCTTTGGAACACAACTATGGAGAAGGGAACTTAGAAAAGACTTAAACCAATGTCAGGACGAACGTTTTGAAGCAGAAGAATTAGTTATATGGCTCTGGCTCTTGGTTATCTGGTTTCCTTTAGACTTTAGCTGCTCTAGAGGAAAGTCTTCCTTGGGAAACGCTGCTCCACAATGTGTCTAAGTTCCCAGAGGTAGAATACTGTGTGACGGAGATCGAGTTACTCCGTGGAAGTTGTGCAAGTCCATTACTGTCTCTTTAAGACAATAGAGGCTTAATAAACTAGGAACAGAAATTAAATACTGAGCCGCGGACTTCTCTACCTGTTAATACCGTTCCAGTATTGCTCGTGATGGAGATTAAAGGCAGGAAGATTGCATGATATTGCAGAAATAATTCTTTGCCAACGTTAGTTCCCATTTGAGGCAGTATTCACCAAGTGGATCAAGAACATTGTGTATATCGTATGTTTAACGCAACAATATTTTGCAACAACGTTGCACATCTTTGGGGATTTAAATATGTTATAATAACAGATGAAATCTTCATTTTGGTTTTTATCCTTCCATTAGCTGCGTCAGGTGTAAATGTGTTTCTTGCTTACGGAGAAAGGAATACTATTTGCAGAGCCTAAAGATTAAAGATATAAATCACGTTTAAAATTACAAATTTGATTCGGTATAACTCCGATTTCGCATTCAATTATAACGGAAGGGAAAACTAGCATTTCTGAATGTTATTGATTCACCGACCATAGGGGCTTACATAACTCCATGGCGTATTTTATTTTCCATAAAGTGTTTTCTGTTACTTTCATTTAAAGAAGCCAAGCAGAACATGCTACACTTAGGAAGCCAGTGCCGACTTATTTTTTACGGATGAGGTGATCAGGATTTGTGCCAGTGAATAATTTAGAATTTCAAGAAATTAACACAATTCACCAGCGAATGAAATACTAACCGTTCGTTTAAATGAATTCCGTGAAATGCAATATCCTTATGAATTTATACAAAATTCCAGGTGGTGAATTTAAAAATAGAAAAATCGCACCTGCTATTTCCTAGCTTTCAATAAAAACCTTCATGAATATTCTGAAATGTAATAAACGTTTACAGTAAGATTGCAAATAATATACGTTAAATAGGTTATGAAATAATTTCAAATACCTATATTCGAATTATAGTTAATTTGCGAACAGATTTCCCATAACAAATCAAAATTCATGCACGTTGCATGCATATAGTAAATCAAATGTCATAAAACCGTGGCAATTATAGGAGAATAATTGGCGATCGAAAATGCTGGTCTAATAAGGAAGAAAAAGTTGCTGGAATCAATATGGCCGCCGCACAAAGCGTCATGGTTGTTATATGTATCGATCTTAATGGCCTCGTTAAATTAAACACCGTTATCCGACGAAATTATGTCCCCTTACGTCACGAAGCGACAATTATATCAGCTTATATGCTTCAACAAGTAGCTTCGTGAATGCTCGTATTTCATGCAGCGATGGCCACTTCTTTTTTCCTGTAAGAAAGTTCCTTCCACGTTCAGTGAACTATGTCGAATGTTACTTGGAATGGATAGTACGGCTAGTCGCTCCTAGTCAAAATATTATCTTCGTCGAAGCGTGTATAATTTCGCGAAGTGATACTCAAAAATCGATTATTCGATCGTCGTTGTAAATTAATATCGTTTTAAGGAAAAGTGTCGTCGAGGGTCTAGAAATACGATCGACAGCGAGAGACATCTGTGAGAGGGAAACCGAACTTACCAGCGACGCCTAATGTGCTTCTGGACGGGTAGTACGACGGACAGCTATTAGCGTGGAGTAGGCTCGCGAATATCGCTGCTGGAATTATTCGATGGCAATGTAAGTGGAAAAAGAATCATAGTTGACTGCATTGGCAAAGTGCATCGCATCTTCTTTGGAGTTACGCGCGTTGCATCACCGTGCGTTATGTAATTTGCTCGTAAACAGAGGAAAGGACGAAAAGGGAAAAAAGCGGACGGAGATCAACGAGAGAGGTCTTTGCTTGAGAAATCTTCGGGAGAAATTTTTTCTCTCGACACTTACGAGTAATAGCTCTCGTCGATATTCAATCCGGTTGTCAAACGTCCAATTACTCCTCCGAGGAAAATTGCAGGTACTTTGGAACATTTAAAAGAATTATCCTCGATACTTTCGAGGTTATTGAAACGTGATTAGAGATATGGAATACTATAATGATTCAGAAGTGTATCTGAATCTTAATTCTGCGTAATAATAGGATGTGCTTGTATTACTACAGGATGTACCCTCTAGACATTATTTTATCATAGCCAGCTTTCTCTGTGGAGTTTATAATTCATAAAAACTGCCTTTTGCGTGTTTATTAGGGACACGGTGTTGGTTGGAACTTGATTGCTATAGTAAAATATGTCTACCTCTTACATAATGCAGGATGAATATGAAAAGACCATCTCATGATCCTTCATCCTCTGTGACCAACCTAATTAACTTTCACGCGGCAGGTATGGTTATGTACCAATTGTGAATCATTCTGATCAAAGCATAGTAATTGAATCAATTGTCCTTAAGAAATCATTCTCATGTAGATGTTGGAAACTTTTGTCATTTTTAATTTTCATTTTTCTTTTTTAAGTAGATGTTACGTAGGTTAATTGTTATCCCCGGAACCGAAATAATTATTTTATGTTAGAAGTAGACAAAATGGCGAAATCTTAAATATTTCAAATTTTCGCAATCTTTTGATGAAGGAAAAAAAGAAAAAGATAAATTCATTGTGAAAAATGTAATTTTGGTTTTGACTAGAGTTATTAATACATGGAATAACGAATAAATATTTTAGGATAGTCGATTGTGTAATTTTCGAAATTTTATTAAACGCGTTTAAAGTTTTGAGTTTGAAAAATAATTACTAAAGACAGCAGTACATTAATACTTCACTACATATACTTTCAAAAAATGAAATAAAAATAAATGGAATTTTTATGATCCTACATGAGAATAAGTCCTTAAGAGCTCTATATATTAGGTAATTGAATAAATCAAGTAAACTGTTCCAAATAGGTTTATTTGTTTCTAATAAATATTCCAAGTCCAAATATTTCCATGCATAGCTAAAAACCAGTTTTAAATTGCATAGGAATGAAGTACTACGTACTTCTGGGTTCGCGGAATTAGGGGAATCCCCTGATTTGCATTGAACGACTTGGCGTTATTTATATCCGATTGGGGGAGGTTTCGTCGATCTTATTGGCAGCCTATTTTCCCACATATTTCCCACCGTTCACTTTCCTGTAGACTAAGTCAATTCGTTATCGCGAATTGATCGGTGACCGGCTGTAATAGAAACTCTCTCGGCATTGTAACGATCGATCTCTGCGAAGTTTCACGACACGATATCGATTGCTGTCTCGAGACGGGACCAGAAATCTCCGCTCCGTGTGTTTCACTGGGCACGCGCCACTTTTTCCCGAGCCTGTCGATATTTCTATTCTACTTAATTACGTTCCGCATCGACGGGACCAGCGTAAACTAATACTCGGTAATCGATCCGTGATCCCTTCGTTCCCATGCGTATATAGAAGCTCACGCGTCTCCCCTGCATTGTCTTTTTCAACTATTCTGGGAGAGATTCACCTTTTCAACGAATATTAATTCTGAATGGTTTGAGAACCTTAACCTAACCTCATTGTGAGGTTAGGTATGTGTAAATATAACTTTTTGAGGTTATCGTTTCCCGAATCTTCGTTATCGTCTTTGTTATATGAGAGTAAGTTTTCTTGATGCTTTTGAATAAAAATTGTATGAGAATTTTGGACATTTGAGTTTCAGAAATCATAGAGGATCACTTAATGAAGAAAATAACGACCTTTCTATTCTACTTATTATTATCTATCTGTTTTAAGTTTAGGTTAGGTTAGGTGTTCACCAACGTGGGAGTAATTTTTGAAAACTCGATGTTTCGATTATTCTTGTTTGATTCTAATGTGTTGGGGTAGTCAGTGAACAGAACCTACGAGTTAAAAGAGAGGAAGAACGGAGAAAGTTGGGTGACCAGAGAAGCTTCACCTCGAGGTCGTCGGTGCTGTTTTACGGTTCCTGAAAGTCAAATCGTTTCGTTCTTGGTGAGGTCAGGTTCATGTCTTCGTCTGTCTGTCTCCCTGTCTGTCTGTTCGTCTCCGTGGAACCCTTGTTCCACATACGAAAACACCACTATTTCCATACAACGTCGCAGAACAAGAGCATAAAAGAAGCGGAAGTTGTGAGGTGAATACGAGATTTGTCCAACCGTTCAAATTAAGATTCTTGTCTCTTTAAATGCCCGTGGTCGAGACTTATCACGAAATTAAGTAAAATAATCGGAATTAACTAGATAATTTTTACGATATCGTGTGACAGTTAGTAGTACACGCGTAGCTGTTATAAACATTCAAAATGTCCGTTTTCCCGCTTTATTAACCCTGTTTTACCGACCGTAAAATTCACGTTTCTCGTGAATTTAACCGTGCAATTAAAATTCCCGACGGACAAGCCAACGATCCAACGAAGTTTAACGTCAATGAACGGCGAATTATCGCTGTCAAATTAAATATAATTCTCGTTGAAAGAAGGGACAGGAATGAAGTACAAGGTAGAACGTGCGAGAATAAACCGTTACGAGCCTCGTTATGGTCAATAAAATAAAATGGAAGGAAAAAGTCCAGGAGAAGGTGTAATTGATAATGTAATCAGTGGATTTATCCGCAACAAGCACGAGAGACTTAACCTCTGCTATTTAACCAATTATTATTCCATCTGGTTTCCTCGAATATTTTACTCAATGGATTGTCCCACTTCTAATTTATGCTACACGTAATACTGTTTCGTGCACATTGTCCTGCAGTATCGATAATCGAATCTCGAAAAGGAAATTCTAAATTAAATTGCTTCATTCGTAGAGGTTAGGTTTTACAATCGCTCAGTCGGTAACCTAGGTTCGTGTCTAGTCTAGTCACTTCTATCGAAAGTTTCAAATTCGTAATTTGACTGGATATAGCTTTTTAATGCCGAATGGTATTTCGATCCGTGGCATCGCTACAATCGAGGTTATGAAAGGAAGAAGTCGAGCAATCGGATCACCGAGCGGATCACTTAACGAGCCGTGAGTCGAAAAAGGAAAACAACCGTGGAATTTTATGATTCATAGCGAATGTTTGATTTTGTCGAAACCTAGAATTCATCGAACAATTTGCGGGAAAGTAACAACGAGCAAAGGAGACAAAAAAGGGAACGGGCATTAGAAAAGTAGTTTCTGGGAAAACAGTTCGCTGCAAAAATGCTATTTTCTCTTCGAATGGATAGTTTTGCAATCTATACAGCTTCGTTGCGGACAATACGATCTCAATTTCTCGGCCCTGGATTGTCGAGGAAATTGTTAAATCCAGCAGTGAAAGGATTTTACTCGCGGACTTAACGCAAATCGATGCACCGAGCGCGAAACTTCTCTGCTCGTATCTTATTAGGTTAAATCCGCCATTTTCCTTTTCCATTCTTCCTTTTTCTTTCTTTCTGATAAAATAAAATTGACTTTCTCGAAAATAAGAATACCGTTGATAATATGAATAGTGTAATTCCAAATAGAATATTTGACAAACGTTTAGAAGATGCCGGAGAAAATGTATCTCGACGGTAGCAGAGCAGGTATAGTCATTCTGTAATACCTTATAAGGTGCGCAAACGAGGACGATCGTCTTGGACTAAGGCAGACTTATCCATGCGTGAATAATTGCAGAATTTGCTCAAATATTTAGTGCACGTTGATCCTTGTTGTGCTCTGCCTGTTTCTGTCGGGGTATGTAGAGCATTTCCTTTAATATAACCGGTATTTTCACCGCATGTTGGACAGGACCTCCAAATGGAATCGCGAAACTCGTTTCCAAACGGATCGTGATCGTCGCATGATACTCAGCGATGGAGACCCCAAGTTGCGAAGTCTACTTCATGCAGTAGCTCCTGTTTGACCATTAGTCCACATTCGGTCTTATTTGGTGTCGCAACTGAAAATACGGGAAATAGACACGGCATTTTTTCTGCGAAACTCGCGTTTCTTAATCATCTTTATATTCCTCGACATGCCGATTCGAGATAATCGATCTCGAGATAAGGGATTCTTTTCAGATTCAAGGAAGGCTATCGTACTCAAACATTGAAAATAAGAAAGAAAAGATATAAAATAGAAGAAAACTAGATTCCGTTATGTGAAACGAAAAATATTTTATTATTGTAATACTTAAAATTTGAAAATTAAAATTAACCACGCGTAATAGGTGCTGCATAAATTAAAACTTAACACTTTGACTGCCATGCACTTTTTATTTGGTACTCACATGGGGACATAATAAAATTTCCATTATTCTTATGACACAATGATGAATTATTAAATAATATGGCAAAAAAATGATGCAAATCCTAAAATTTAAATTTTCAAAAAATGGTTAGAATAAAACAAATATAATTTTAAAAAATTAGTATCGCTGGATACTAGTGACCACCATGGTATTCAATGTGTTACGAAAGCATCTAGATTTAACAGTACGTCTGCATCTCTGGGGATTTTGGTTATTTTCATATCACTATGCGAAACGGTATAGTTATAAACGTTAGTTCCTGAATTTTATATCGAGATAGAACATTGTTGGTTCTAATATTTTCTATGGTGCAACAGGGTTGTGAACAAGTTCTTCTAGTTCCATCAACTTCCTGACCGTTGGCATCGCATTTTAAAATGCAGATATTCCTTCCCAAGAAAATAGAATGACTCCATGCTATTTTTCTCCTGCCTCACACACGCGCGGACGCACGCCGACTCATACAGACATTATTATTCTCTTATTGTGTATGAATTCTCACGGAGTTTTGCGGCACAGAGAAAACAATAGACTCGTTCCTTCAGCGTGCACGTCTTTGGGGTGCAGGTGCGCGTGTAATTCAATACGCGTCCGAAAAAACGACCGTTTGCTCACGTGTCTTGCCTCGGAACGGACACCGTTTCTTAAAATTGGACGATGTCGATGGCTCGCAAGCATGCCTGAAAGTAAAGGATAAATCAATTTTATATCAGACACCGATATCGAACAAATATTAATAAACGCGTTTCCCACAGCTCCACTCGATTTTTCAACTCGAAACAATTGCAAACAATTTTTCAACTCGATTCACCAAGAACACAATTTCCCATCGAGTAATTTTTAAAAATCAAAAATTAACTCTACGAATCTGTTTGTGCGATAGTCTTCTTTTATTTTTCATCTTTATCGATGAAAATAAAACCACATAACCAACATTCTAGCCATTTTTGCCATTTTTGCCATTTTTACCATTTTTGTCATTTTGCCATTTTTGTCATTTTGCCATTTTTGTCATTTTGCCATTTTGGTCATTTTGCCATTTTGTGCCATTCGTTATATTTTAGTCGGCCACTGTTAAGTTGTTGCACTCGAGATGCTCGAAGAATCATCCATTGTCGAGGATGTATAGAATCTTCTCAGTGGAATGATTAATCAGGCTACGCGGGATTTTGCATGTTTATGGTCACGGATGTAACTGGTGCATATCCATGAAAATTATGTAAGGAGTGAAGCAGCGAAGAAGAGAGACAGAGAAAGAATGGAGGTAGAGAGACATTCCATAGCTCGAGGCCCCGGTCTTCCTAAATTCCAACAACGCATCCGTTAGTTCTCCACCTGTCTGTTCGTTCCAGCCGTAGGAAAAGTATTGACCACTTTCCAGTCTGTTTACCGCAGCAGCGGCCGCTGTGGATTATGAATGGAACGATCATGCCAATTGCTGTCCATGGTGTTCTCTAAAATACGCTGCAACACGAGTATCCATGGATATTAAAATCCTGCAAACACCATTTACACTTATTTTCAACTCCTTTCAACGCCAAACATTCGAGTCTCTACATTTGCATAACAAAATACTAATTTTGTAAATTAGTCTCAAATTATTTATTAATTATTAATTACTAATTGTCGTTAAACTAGAGTAATGAAAGTTACCATTAAATTATTAACCAATCTGAAATTATACTCCTGAAAAATTAATGAATTCTGGAAGAGGTTTGCTGGAGAATGTTATATTTAAAAATGGAGGTAGATACCAATCTTCAACCTGCTAATAATAGAATCACACAATGTTCCTTATAATTATTTTGGAGCCAAGTGTCGCAGAACACTATTCAAAAAATGGCACGACGGTAATGGTATCCTGTCTCCGGAAAAATAATGTCATTTCGACATAAGTGATCACGAAGGTGCACACAGGCCTAGGTATAGCGCAGCTTTTTACGTAACCATAAGAAGCTGCTGCGGGTTTCAAGAGGGCGAGAACACGAATTAATGGTAATGCGTGCATGCATTGTATGCAAAAAGCAGCCGACACGCATTGCACGGGGTCTTTGAGGGCCTCATTAAGGATTTTCATTACGTGTGCATTGGACTGCGAGGTAGACTGCTTGTCGAACGCGTGTTGCATTGTCTGGCGGCTGTGCGTGACCATTTTCCCAATGGGCGAGTATCTCTTGTCAAGATTGGGAGAATGGTTGGTCATTGTCCTGAACTGGACGATATTTTTTCCCGCTATATACAAACTACGTTCACTCTTCGCAGTCATTTGTCAGCGAGAATCCTCGTTACACAAGCCTTTCAATTACCAGATTGAATCTGACGAGGATCAGCCTTTACTTATAACAACGCTCGCTGAAACAAGTAGCAATAACAATTTCCGGCAATCCGTCGTGCTATTTTCTTCGGGATAAAAGAAAGACAGTTTGTCAGTCACCAACAGGATACGTTGGCACGAGTACTGTGCGTTCGCGAAAAGAAGGCACAGCGTGCTTACATTCTCACGGGTGATTAACTCCGCTGACACTCTCTTGATGACAGACAATGACCGCTATTGGCCGAAAACGGTGACGAAGGATATCGGTCACTATCGAACGCACTATGCCTTCTTTTCTCGAACGTACAGTAGTGAATTATTTTCGGTCAATAGCGGTCACAGACTGTGATCATGGGAGTGTCCGCGGAGTTAATCAGCTGTGAAGATTTAAACACCCTGTGCCTTCTTTCCTCGAACGCGCTATACTGTGCGTTCGACCGGCAATGACCGTTACTGGCCGAAAACAGTGACCGATGATCTTCGTCACCATCTTCGGCCAATAGGTCACTATGATCATGGGAGTGTCCGCAGAGTTAATCAGCTGTGAAGATTTAAACACTCTGTGCCTTCTTTCCTCGAACGCGCTATACTGTGCGTTCGACCAGCAATGACCGTTACTGGCCGAAAACAGTGACCGATGATCTTTGTCACCATCTTCGGTCAATAGTTAGATTACTATGATCATGGGAATGTCCGTGGAATTAATCAACTGTGAAGATTTAAATACGCTGTTCCTTCTTTTCTCGAACGCACTGTACCAGAGTTGCGGGGTTCTGCGTTGTGAGAAATAAATCATGTCTCCTTCGTTGCATCTCTGGTTCAGGCCACGGCCAAGGAAACACAGAAAAGGATCGATACTTCCTGTGTTCGAGGCACCGAGCCAACAGACCGAATCGTTGCAAATACCTCGAAGACGTCGTATCTTGCAGGACGATCAGGAAAACGTAATCTATAATATTCAAGACGTCGATTGACCAATTACCCTCCCTGGTTCGTGCAGATGCTGCACGAAGATGAAGCCGTTACTAGGAATTTCAAGAAACAGCCTCTCATAAAAAGGGCACCAACCAGATGTTTCTAGGAATTTCTACCATCTTCTGCTGCATTGGCAGATGGACGGATGAAAAACTAAAACAGGAAGAAGATACATCGAAAAAATTCGCAAATTATCATTTTATTGAAAAATTCTGACTAGAAAGTAAACCAAATGGTAAATGGTACAGTCGGATTTTGTTTGCTTAGGAAATGAAGAATTTCGTATTAATAAAATGCAATTAAAAAGAATGTGGACATACACTACGTATCATAATTATAAAACCATTGTAAAATTTTCAATTTTGATATGTCGCTATTAAAATAACAAATAGCGAAGTTTACCATATTTGATCTTGTGTTAGGAAATGACATTCTGAGAAAGAAGGATAAATTGGATCCACTAGAAAAATGCAGAGATATAGAAAACTTATTTATTCTTGTTTCGTAACTATAAAACTGGAATAACAGAGTATTCTTATTAAATTATACAAATATTGTGCTGAGAATACAGTAGAATTAAGTTATAACAATAATTTAATAATGTATAAGTCCTCCTTTATCTTTAAGAATCTCAATTAGTCAATTTTTCATATTTCTTATTAGATTTTGTCACGTTGTACTTTGTATCTCGTGTACAATATTGATAGAAAACAATATTAAAACGCTTGGTCTTAATATTTCTAAAGAAACATAGATTCCTAACGCAATCTCAAATACAGCATATTCCGTTTCTTCAAATTTTAACAAGAATATATATAAAATTTAAAATTTAGAGATGAAATTTAAAAATTAAAAATTAAAATTTTTATATTTATGACACGCAGTGTATGAGCACACAGACACACACATATATATATATATATATATATATATCTAATTTCCATATTGTATAATGATAACATATTCAATGTTATATAGGTTACTGATAAGCTCCAAGAAACATAATTGTCAACTCATGTTTAAAAAAGATAATTCAAAACTTACTATTCACTAAAAGTCACTATTTTATGTACTATTGAAATAGTAATACTTTACTACCACCTTATTATAGCAAGACAATATTACTATATTTTCCTATAACCAAATACTTAACTATAAACATTTGATGTAAACTTACATTGTTTTAATTTTCCTCAAAGTTCTATGGGAACTCACAGTTCTCTTCTAATACTGAACACGTTGAAGGATAGTCTCGCAACTACTCTTGTATACGAGCATTAGACCAAGAACAAGAGTTACACGTGTATGAGAGAGAGGGGACACAGTAGTGGGGATAACTGACCCACCTATTTATCGGACTTTGTCCATCTATTGACCCATATTAGAAACAGATAAACAGAAATGAATTTCACAAGAATTTTCCCTAGAAATCGAGTACCTCGAGTACCTTAGGTATTTAAGCCTTATGTCGCAAGTACTGAATTAAGCCTACGAACAAGCGTCTCCAGAGCACGCATTGCTGTTTTATTATTGTACTTCTTTCACGCGGACTTCGTGGTGGAAAACGTACCAGCCACGGGAACTGATTGAGCAAGCCACTATCGCGAATCGCTCTAGGGACGCGTCTACGAGTCACGTGCACCTGCACGTGGCGATATTCTTCGACAGGGGAAGATTTATTAATTTGCGCGCAGTATAGTGTTATCTATACATTCTCTTTGGTATAGTATTTCTCAGGTATGATGAAAGGAGCACACGATGGTTCTCTTTCTTGAGTGTCTTCTTCTATTATCGTCATAAATATATATGTTACTGTAAAATCCTAAAGATCGGTGAATCCTAGGGTTTACCAGAAAATCCCTAGCATTTACCGCAGTGAGGTTATAAAAGTCTGAAGATAAATTTCCGTTTAGGTTAATTCTAAGATTCACCAGTGCCAATTGGTGAAACTCCATTTTGTTAGATTGGGAGTATGATTTTTATATTTGTGGGAAGATACCAAGAGGAGTAATTCTTTCCTAGTGTTTTTGTCGTGTCCCAAGGAAACCAAATTTGATTTGTCGAAGCAAGAATAATTATTAGTTTTTTGAGATACAAATATACGAGAAGTGGCCAAATAGTAATGCGATTTTATGCATGTTGAACTCTTAGGTACTAAATGTTCCTAAAAATAATATCCCTATGTAATAAAATATTTGGTGATAAAATTAATAGCATGTAATTTTGTTGTCTATATATCGGTTTAGTGTCTTCGTTGTGCAGGTGAAGTTTGTACATTTACAGTTTTCGCATTCATAGAAAGGAATGCATCTCTAGGTTTATCAGCAGAGTAAACAGCGATGAATCACCATCTCACCGCCTCGAGTTTATTAGTTTATATATATATATATACGGTTGTCTGGTCGCGTTACATGTATGCAATTAACAACATTGAGTAGTCGGTGGCTGCATTTGCCATTTGTAAGCAGCACCCAGGGCCTCTTACGTAAAGGGCCTCTCCTCGAGGTCCGAATTATGTAACGGTACCGTTCCTTCGATATAATCATCGGCTATCCGTGACTGGAGTGATTTATACTGAAATGGGTGCGTGGATCTCAATTTACTTTCCCTGGTTGCCCGATGAAAACCGAAACTGCGCCTGAAGCAGAGAAACAATTACACTCCAGTCATCATCTTGTCAAAAGTGCATCGTAAAAATGACCGCAGATAAATCGCAAATAAAATCTAAATATATCAACAGATTCGGCGCAAAAAATTAAAGAAAATGTGTCTTAAGAGTGTCTTTCATAGGGTTCTCCGATTTCGAGGAAACCGAAGGAAGAAAATCGCCGGGTGCACGCTACGGTTTAACGCGGCCATTACGAAGATGGCGTCCTCGCTGATGCGACGTCACGCCAGAAATTTTGAACACCGTTTTTTCGCGAAATTATGACCCATACGAAAAAATTTTATCCTACATTTTCGATTCAGTTTTTTCCGTAGAAAATTATTCCGCATTAATATAACGAAAATATCTCGTGTACGAAGAGTACGATTACGCGATAAGTTAAAAATGAAACGTAATTTCAAATTGTCAGGGTAGTCTAAATGGATGATTCTTTTAATTCAGCGTTTCGTTCGCCTTGTATCGAAATCGTGAAGGAATTTTAAGAGCTCCAAGCAACCGTTTTCCTTTCAATGGCCAACAGTCACGTTCATTCAATTGCCAAATGTCGTAATGGCGTGTGAGAGTCTGTTATAAAATCACTGATGAAACTACTGTTTTCCCTGCGAGTCCAAGATAAGGTTTATTTAGGATATCATCGGGCACGTTTTCTCTTCAACGTTTCTTCGATCTTACATTACGTTTACGTTGCACGTACAATTCTTTAAATAATTTAAAATATCATTTGGTTATACCTGTAGCAGTATGGAATCGTATTAATCTCGGAGAGATACGGGTATGATATTATGTAAAGTATGAGATGAACGAGTGTCGTATTAAACGTTTAGCTGTGTGTATTCTGGCCAGTGTATAGCAGCAGATAAACGGTAATCGATCTGACCACCTTATTCGACTCAAGAAAGACCGACAGGGTGGATTACGTTATAGGAAACGATCCTATCTCCTTTTTATCACGCGTTTCGACTTCCAAGTGTCACCGTTCCACTGTATCCTCTTACACCTTTCAGAATACGCGTCAGAATACACATTGGAATTCTTCTTTGAATTCTTCGTTGGCATCGATAAGCTAACTTTTTCAATAGTATCTTCTCATAAGTCTCCATTGAGATTCTCAATAAATTATTTTCCATTCATCCTTTTCTCTGCACGTCTTTGTCATTTGTACGATTTTTCACGCATTAAGGGGGCAGATCAGTATAGTATCAGTATAACCTTCAAAAAATCGATTTTTTTTATTGTCCAGAAACCCGAATTCGAAATTCGAAAAATTCGCATCACTATATAGCGTCCTTCGTTGACAAAATATTTATGTCAACACTGTCTTCAACCATGGTGAACAGCATAACAAAAAAACCAAAGTTCCAATCACTGTAAAAAAATTAGGAAAATTTTTCAAAAAAATTATTTCTTAGGAACAATTTGTCTTATTCTATCACTTTCGACTTCGTGATTTTTCTTTGAACTTGTTCGATGCTCTAAAGTTGTTAACTGTGGTCAATAGCATAGCCACATTGTTTGCCTTTACTCGTCACATTTTTTCATACTTAGCAGACTTTTTCTCCACGCTGTATCTTGTCTACCATCGAGATCCGCTCTATATAGCAGATAGTTAATTCAAAATTTTTTTTCGGACATTTCTGTTGCGATATTTTTCATTTCAATTTTTTTATGAGTAGTTTAAGGTTGAAAATAAAGTCGGTGAAAAATTTACACGGCTACCTTCATCCAGTCATTTTCTATGAATTTTTAAAGAAGGTTATAATAGAGGTTATGTCATACTGCTCTGCCGCCTTAAAGCGAACGAAATATCGTACAATTATTTCAACATTTTCTCTAAGAAAAATATAGAAATTACAAAATTTACTAAATTTTAATGCAATTGAACTTGCACGAGTCTAAAGAGTTAAAAAAGGGAATGTAAAATAAAATAATTTATATCTCATTATTGCAAATAGTTGAGCGAGGTAAAATGAATGTTACGCAATCAGTGGAAGAACTTTGGACATTATTAAAATTGGTGTTCGATTTGCAAGAGTTATCATTCACGGTTACTTAAGGTACATTCAATGTTACATTTCACTTTTAAGGCATTTAACGGTCAGGTTAGCATTGTCCGTTCGTTCTGAACCAGTTCAGTTGTTTTTAAGCACGAAATCTAGATCGAGATTAATTTGGCCGCGTTTTAAAACGACCACGATGATAACGGTTGGCATTGAATAGCTGCGTAACATGGGAACATGAAAGTGTGGCCGGTGTGTTTCTGCGGAAGTCGTGAGGAATTTGTGTCACGTTTGTTTTAATGCATGCTTTCGTTTCGTACACATTCGAAACGTTAAGAAATCTTTATTTCGAACATGCTGCTTACTGGAATTGTTATGCAAATAATTCGGTAAAACACGAACTCCATGACTTTTGTATTAATGGGAACAAGAATCGTGTTGCGCATGATGTGGAGGATATTTATAACCAGTACGTGGCACCAAATTAATTACAAAGAATGGAATTAAAATTCGAATTACACTCCAATTTACGTTACCTAATTCTTCATTATCGTTTCAGTTATTCGAGTTTGAATCGCTACTTGAATAATGTTTAAACAATTTCATTTCTCTTTCGTTCTATCATTGTCATCGTTCTAATGTCGAAGCGGTTTAATTTTTATTGTTAATTAATATCTCGTTTTATTTATTTCCAGGACTAGAGAGGAGAGGCCATCCAGAATGGTATTAACCGTGACCGAGGACACGCCAGCAGACATGCTAGCCGGTAGCATGGAGCTCCTGGTCCAGTTACCTCGGGAGTATCATCTTCAAACGCAAAGGGTCACGGTACAGAGAAGGTATTATACTAATCTATTCATCATTTCAATCTTCCCTCGTATATACAAACTTAACAAACTTAAGATTCTTTCGTCACAGAGAAACCATAACTCGAAAATTTTCTGTCATACATTTTTTCTGCCATACTTTTTGCCATAGCATCGACAGGAATCGTGTCTAAATTAACGTGTTATTTAAATGTTTCGTGTATCGTTTACTTTAAACTTGATACGGAGCATTCATCTTTTTTCAGAATTATAATTCAATTTTCCCAACTGGTCACTGAGAATCTGGGTTGCAAAGGGTTAACGCTAAACCTACTGTTCCATTCCTGAGGTCGAGGTTATACCATAACTCGTATTTTAATCTTCGATAATTCTAAAGACTTTATTATTTTGTATTACGAGTGCACTTCCGAAGGTTAGGTTAGAGGAGAGGCGTGTCATCAGCCTCTCAGTAGATTAAGTCATATATCTAAATGCAAAAGTACAGAACATTTACAACTATCAGACCCCCGACAGATTGTACCCACGTGCGATAGACCCGCTAAAGCAACGAATGGACACCTACTTATAAATCACGCCACTGACTGCTGAAAAGCAACTTCTTTGACAGTTCCCACTTTTTAAGTGGGAAAGTTCTTCGGACACACCCACGCCCAATCAAAAAACTCTATTTTTCCTTCACTAACATCTACTTTTAACCAATCAAAACAAATTCGAGGAAACGTCGAACAGGGCACGAGGTGACATGAGAGGAAGCAAAAATCAGTACGTATTCTACATCCATCACTGAAACATCTTATAAATACTGTAAATCGCGTCTTATAAATACTGTAAATGACGATATTCCGCTAACGTTTTCACATTTAATTATTATACACATAATTATTATACTAATCATACTCGCGATCCGTAAAATATAAACCAATCACGCAATATCAAGTTGGCGCGTGATGCGTTCTTTTTAATTGAATCAGTTCAATTGATTGTACGCTACACCTACCGGCCTATGTATCCAAATATAAGTGCACTTGGATAACAATAATCAAAATCGCGTTATGAAAATCATTAAATCAAATGCTACGTTGTAGGTTGATCAAATTAATACCGGATATTACCAGTCAAACCCGATTAAAAGTAGTCATACGTTTTCGATGCGTTACGTTAACTGTAAAATAAAAACCCTGAAACCAGTCATTCTGGCTGGTTCGGTATTTTTAGCGTTAATAACCAGTTCCAGTCATATTTAATAGAATTTATTTATCACGATCTTAATTCGCGTCGCATTATCTCAAATTCCCATCCAGATTCATGGTCTAAGCCAGCTGAAATCGCTGTAGCAGGAATCGCGAGGACGTCACCTCGCAAAGTGGGTCCATCTAACGGTCAACCAGATATCGAATTGGAAGTAAAATCGATTGGCCGTACGAAAAGCAAGGTTGCACACGCGTTTCGTTGCACTAGATTTGCTCGTAACAGGATCGTTCATCGATGTTAATCTAACGGTTCGATTAGCAGATTAATTCCTGGATCATCGTGTTAGTGCAGCTACGTTGTTCAAATTACCATCGGCTAGTGCCGATGCATAATTACGAAGCCTTCTTTGCTGAGCAACGTCTTTTATTCCTCGTTTCCAGTGGCCTGCTTCAAGCTCTCGGAGGTTGAGATCGTCTTAGGTGTCCATCCTTCGCTCTTCACCGATTTAACTTGGTCAGTGGTGTTAACAGCGACATTTGGAACACCGTAATCGTTTTGTAATTACTTTTTGCGCAAATTTACCGTATATTAGGTCTACTGATTGCTTCATAATTACATGCGTCTATGTAGGCAGAGTGCTCAGGCTATGGGAGATGCTCCTCGCGCTGTGATCTATCAGTCGTTGAAAAACCAAATTACCGTTCTCCTAATCGATGATCATTCTTGGTAAAGATTCTGTTGAAATGATTATTCACCGAATTACACTTTTCCGAAATTACTCGATTATATACCGAATTGCTCGATTTGCTCAGCTAAATGTAACTCGCTATTCAAGATACCTGGCTTGTGAGAAGAATCTTCATCCCGGTGCTTTCTACGGCTGAGAAACTGTTCTGGAAGGAGAAATTTAGCTGACTGTTTTCTTCTCGTCTCTATCTTCAACGGCGTTTTTTCCCTTTGAACAGGACTTATCCGATTCTCGCGCTTTCCACAAATTCGGGTCGCTTCATAGAAACGGTGGCTTCAGCGATTCTACTTAGCAATCTGCTAAAAACGTTTCGGCTGGAAGAAAGTACTCATTTTGCGATCTTACTGTTATTATTGTAGGATTAGTGATAGATTGATCCTATGCTGACAGAGATCTGGTTGTCTGATAAACAACGACTCCTTCTTAATAACAAAACAGGTTTATTTAAACTAAAATATTACACTCGGTTTCTCTCAACTCTAATTCTCAAACATACGATTCTCGACTACATGCATTCTGCCTCGCTCGCGCCCTTACACCCTTATTTAAAGTCTATCACTCTCTCTTTTCATACACAAGCTCCCTTCGTTGATCACTCATTTCTCACGCGACCTCGCCTCGCCCTGGGCTAGGTACTTCAGACACTCGGAAACATTCCTAGACTTTCGTTCATTGCTTGCACTCGACTGTGTCATAAATATCTCATCCATACAATTCTTGCACCTGGTCATCCGTTCGTCTGCATGAACTCCAGATGATACCCTAAACGCCTAAGCCGGACCCAATACCGTTCTTAACACTATACCATCCGCACGTCTAATCGGGATTCTTTTGTTTGGCGCCGGTAGGACTATAACTCATCATTTGTGCATGATACCAACGTGGTGTCACTGGCATTTGCCCGATAGTTTTCGCATGACAACAACGTGGTGCCACCGGACGGCATAGTGTTTCCTTTGCTAGAGTCCTTCCTAGTTTCACAATACCACATTATCATAAGCTAATATTTTCTTAGACGTCTCTCTAAGACTCGCGAACCTAATGTAAAATGGGAATAAGAAAGGCATAGACAGGAGAAAATTAGCGTGGTTGCTAAGGAAGATTAGACCACAAAATTCGTAGTACCTTGATTTCTCAGATGATCGAAGCAAACCGAGCAGAAAATATGGAGTATCATTGTTCCTCGGGCATGCTCGTTTCCAAGAACACTAAATTCAAAGATCTTTGAGTTGATACCTCGGATACAGCGTGGAATTCCACTTTCTTTTCCGTTCAGCTGCCATGTGTATAACGCGAGTCCTTTATTCCAACTTCTCTAACTACATTTAACTCTTTGCGGCACAGAATTTCAGATAATAAAATAGACCCACGTTGCATAGAAATTTTATTGCATTTTAAATGAAACAAAATTGGTAGATTTTTACTAATAAAGGAATCACATAATGTAAAAACATAAAACCAGGAAAAAAAGATTGTCGCAATAAACCTTCCGCTTGCAACAATTGATGAACCTGTACTGGCATGTTGAATGTTGCCAACACGAGCGAATACATTTATAACATTTGTCGAAGGTATTACCAACTGTTTTACGTAAATAAGACGAAATATAAACCTATGCGCATGCAGCTATTGCAATATTTGGAGGTGGGACTAAAAATGTCCCATAATGCATTACAGTGCATCGAAAAGGTGGGACACTTTTAATCCCAGTGTGCCCCAAAGAGTTAATACGAGCGAGGTAAAAAGTCGAATAACTAATAATCTTAACCTTTTGCACTCGAGAGACCCTTCAATCGCCATTTGATAAAATTTCGAAGCTCGATATTCATTAATATGTCAAATTTCAGATAATGTAACGGTGTGCGAGGTATCGAAATCAATTAATTCTACGTGTTAATTATCATACGACTTCTTATTCACTGCTCAGAAAAATATCGTCAGCTTTGTAACAGAAAATCTTTGAACTCCTATTCTTCTTTAACCAAAAAATCGTCGAGTGCAAAGGGTTAATAACCTGAATTCGTTTGGAACATAATATCTTCCTCGTTGTTTCGATTTTACACTTGAAGCTTCTAAATTAGAAAGGTCTTCGAATATGACTGAATCCTCTCTTCTTAGGAAATATTCTTTTTCCCGTGTTCGCGATGGTTGGAATTCGAAATTCTCGTATTTTCTCTGGCACGAAACACCGTCTGTAGAGCATAGCAATAGAGTTCAGGGACTCGATTCCTGAGACGTGTCGACGCAATGTCGCGGAACGGTATGGCATAATGTAGCATGACTTATCACTTCCGGCGTGGAGATCAAGAGCGAATTTTAAGCGTGTTTCTGGGCTTCTTTCTGTCCACAGTACGCCGATGATGGATCTCCTTGTGCAGATTACCACGGCTCACAAGTTAACAGCTTCCAGTTACACCCTTCAAGCCATTGGAGAGCGTGGGATGATTCTACCTCATCAGCCCAATACACCAATCGGTGCTTTGGATGCACTCCAGGTATCGTTTGCACTACACTAAGTGTCGTAACTATAAAACCACTATAGCGGTTAATTTGATTAATAATGCCGGGTGGAAGTTATTTAAACGAGCAAGAAAAGGCAGAATTTTAGTTTTTCTTGAAAGAAATACAGAAAATATGTAAAGTTGCACGTAGACTTAATCGTTCTCAATCCTAATCAATATGTGCAAAATAAAAAAGTAGGAGCTAAGAAAAAGCTTTTTCCCAGATTTTTAACCCTTGCTTTTGATGTTTAAACTTCCTTTTCCTCAATGTTTAACTCTTAATACGGTGAGCAATTCTGGTAAAACACTTGTTCAAATTAAGTCGGAACTTTGACTAAACATGCCTTGTTCGACAATACGTTGAATTATTACAAGCAGTTCCCACAGAAGAAGAGAAAATTTAATTAAGGCTGCACGATTATTAAGTCGGTATAAAGAGGCTAGACGAGAATTTGCATACATGAACATTAATCGTAATATAAAAATTGAAAATTTTACAGTAGTTTTATAGTTATGACACGTAGTGTATGACATTCAACTCTATCTTCACGACTGTCAACTATAACTTATTATTTCGTAAGAAAACATTGTAAATTAATTTATATCGTTGAAATAGTCAGTGTGGAGATTTCATCTTGTTCCATTGAGTGGTTAAGGAGTTGTTTGAATATTTTATGTGATAATTAAGGACGGATACACGGTCTCGTGTGTGAATTATGGATAGGCAAGAATCTTTTTTAATACTTCGGAGAGTACGGAAGGCTCTCTCCCATCTTTGCAAATTTTACGAGCTTCTTTTTTAGATGTTCCCAACAGGAAATTGTAGCATTAGGGAGAGAAGAGCTACTACTAATGCCACTTGTGCGGTTTTTCTGTCTAGTGAAATGAAGGGTTTGAGTCGAGGAAGCAACTTGGAATTCCGTGAATCGTGTGATCCTCGAGGAAGGAGGCGGCACACATGATTCTCTCTGTATACTGCCTCTAATTACTTCTAATCTCACCAAACTGCTTCGCCGACCTCTAATCGAAATTATTTTTAACTCTTTACCCACGTTTTTTTAATTATGGGCAAGGATGTTGTTAAAAAAAATTTAATTGGCTAAGATAGAACAAATTATGTAATTAATACTCGACGTAGATGTACTTTTACCTACTTCATGCTTAATGAAATCGTTACTGGAATTAATACTCACAGAAGCTGCTTTCATTTTAATTTTCATTTTCTCGAAGCAAGTAATTTCAAATTTTTCCCATTTTATTTAGATTTATTCAAGTGGAACAGTATATGTGCTAATGTGCACCTGTTTAGTGTATATCGGCTTTACATACACTTAGATATATAAGTATTCGCATGATTATATTGCATTTATATTTAAATCGAGGTGTTTAAAACGATGTAGTAGGAGGAAGTCCTAAAATTAATTTATAACGCTTTTGTTCTAAATATGAGCCATGGTGGCGCTAGTGTGCTTACTGGAAAATCGCCTTAACCCTTTGCACTACAACGAGTCTAACTCGTCACGAATTCTTCGCTTCAATATCATAAGTATAAACTATACTAATTATAAAATCTTCATTATATTTCACGTGTTTTAACGTACACAAAATTCAGAGAATTCCTAAAATTTGTATCTAATTTTATCGTGGATGGAGCAGATGTATAGTGACTAATTTTATACTACTTCGATGCATAAGTGCAAGAGGATTAAGGCTGTCGCAAAAGATGGATCATCATCGTATCAAAATTTTTCATTTTTCAATCAATAATTGACAATCAATTCGACAATTATTATACTTTTGTAAATCATCAATAATACATATCTTTTACTATAAGTATGTAATGTAAATACTGTATAAAACGTTGAATTATTTTCCAATTTTACTCTTTCAATTTTAAATCTTCTCTCTTGGTATTTTCTATACATATAGTGAAAGAAAATTTTATATAACACGATACAGTATCATTATATGCAATATTGTGAATATAAAAATACAAAATTGGTAAATGTAAACGTTCTAATATCTTCGAGTGCGAGCTATGTGTATAATATTTACACACACGTACAAATTACCTTGTATTCGATGTTCTAGGTAAAATTGCTACCCAAACAGGGCACTTTGGTACCAAGAAAAGCCAAGCAGGTTAATCAACCGTTCGAAACTACGTTTAGGTTACAGGTAAAAAGAAATATCTCGTAATTTAAATATACACTGTTAGAAACAACAGAATTTAGAGTCAACAAGTTTCGTAAATATTCGCTTAAGATGTTCCACTTTTATCGTTCCATTTTCTATATCTCCTCGCGTGTACGATAATTTATCTAATAATCAGTGAGCGCCAGAAAAATCACGATTGTGCAACTGTCGTAGGTACATTTACCGAGAAACCAGCTCTACGTGTCCAGAGTCAGTCCCAAGATGAACCTAGGCGAGATCTTAGAAGAAGTATGTCGTGAAAAAGATTTGGATAAAAACAAGTATGAACTACATCATCCAAGTAAGTAATCTACGTTTTCTCCTAACCAAAGTAATTAAGAAAATAAAATTATAGGAAAAACACAAAGGGCATAAAAATTCTCGAAAATAGAAATTCTGAAATATTCCGGAAACTGGTTTAAAACTTTAGTGGTACAAACAGGAACATTGACCCGAAGCTCGTTAAAAACAGGGGTATCAACTCGTGGCGAACTGTGTTAAGCAATTAAGATGTTTACGCGAGATTCCGTGGAAAAGAGTGCAGATAGGTTGTTTAAATTTCGTCCTCGCAACGGGAAGCTGTTCGATAAGATTGTCCCGCACAATTGGCGGATATTCATTGCGCTGTGGAGCATAGTAACTGAAACGGAACTAGATTACTTCGTTTGCATTTGATATTTAAACCGGCAGTACTGGCCTGGTTGCCTTTTTAAAATTAATTTCCAACTGGTTCTCTTAAGTAAAGAGGGTATTGCGTCACGTGTTGAGTAACCTCATCCTTTTTCGACAATCATTTTTGTCGTTCGGTTGTTCAGTGTGTTTCGCGTTACCTTCAACAGCATTGGAAACCAAAGAGAAGGGAAGCTTTCGAAAACAATATTCACAGTGAATAGCATTATTTGCGTGATTAATGTCGGTATCAATTTTCAGAAGCACGTATCAGATTTGCAAACTGAGGTGTCAGTAGCCGCGTGCTTCTGCTAGGTTTACTCCAAACGTTATGGCTTCCGAAGCCATCCAGATCACACGTGTATAAATATATGTATACGTGTGTACATAACGAGCAGGTCTCAATCCAATTTCTCTGAAATTCTGCATTCTGGTTCACCAGACGGATGAAAGTCTTCCTAAGAGCCTTTACCACGTGACAAGGCATAGAATTTTAGGATTATGTTCGTGATTTCTCTCTCTTTGTAATTAGAGAAACTTCTGAAGATGTTTCTTAGCACAACTATGCATGTGCTATTTGCTCTTTCCCACAACTCATGAATGACGGTCTTTAACCACTATTAACACATAAGACAACTACAGATGACTTTCACTTGGAAGACGTGTCATTATTGCCTCCAAAAGGCAACAATAACGAGATGAGAACTGCCCATCAGTGTAGTCTTCGATTACACCTAAGCTCCAGTTACCTTCGACATTAATTTCTCGGTATGATTCATGGGCTTAGAACAGGTTTCGTTAATTCTGGCAAAAAATTACAACCTTCGTTTGATTGACAAGACATCGGTCTCGTTGGTCTAAGTAAATCTTAAAAGATTTGGATTTTGATCTCCAGTATTGAGATCTCCAAAACAGAATGACAGTGGTAAAACCTAACTTAGACATGTCCTAATGTCCAAGGTAGACTTAATATCTTCAGATTGAGATGACAATTTCAAACAAGTCACCCTGTAGATCATCGGCTTGAGAACACCCCACTACGTTTGAACATAACCAGATTCACCGATAAATGGTTCGGCCATTCTCCAGAGCCTATTCCCGATACTATGAACACCGGCGGGAACTCCCCGATTATATATCTCGCGAACTTACGCGCCGGTGCACGAGATATTTCAGTTAGCTAGTTACACCAAGCCAGTTGTGTTAAGATCGCTATCGCAAGGTTGCTGGCCGGCTCTTCCACTTGTTACTCCTAGTCGTTAAGCGTGCATGCTTCGCGTTGCTCTTCGGGCTCGTCGTCTCCGCGGAAACCGATGCTCCCTTACACTTGTTACCGATCCCCTGGACCTGTAAGAATCTCTTTCTGCGCTCCAAAGCCGCGCCTCACTTGGAATTTGCTGTTCGGTGAAACCCCTTCTCATGAAATGGTCTTTATCCACTTTGGAGCATCATAGTTGATAGAGAGACTTCGGTGAGGTATTGCACACGGGTGTTTTTCACGTGTCTTCTTTATCAGGGGAAGCATAGATTAGTGAAAATCCCATTTTCATTGAAGAACAATCGATTAATCGGCACAGTTTCTTTCCTAGAGGTAATTCAGACTGCTGAGGATATTTCCTATATTAGACAGGATCTATATTAACATAGAAACAAAGCTTGATTTGTTGGAGAAAGTGAATGTAAAATTTGAAAATTAATATCCTTCCACAGCAAACTTGGAGACACTGGATTTGTCGTTGTCCTTGCAAGATTATCATCTTCAGGAAGTCACCTTGTATGCTAAGCAAGGTAGAACATTAAGCTCAGCGCTCAGTACCCAGGATATAATGGCTCTGCAGAGACAAGAGGAGCGACGTAGGCAGCAGGCGAAACAAGGTGTATTTGGATTTGTGTTCAAGAAATCTAAGGAGGGTTCCTTGAGTACGGATAGTCTTGGTGAACGCAGTGCATCGCCAGCGAGAAGCGATGAGACTGGAAGAAGCACGAGTCCTCTACAACCGCCTGCCAGACCTCAGAGAAAACGAAGGCCTGCACCAAAGCCGCCTATTCAGGGTCAAGCAGAAGTTAGTAATTTTAATAAAATTGTTTGTTCGGTAGATATATATACACGTAATTAATAATATGTAATATATCTTTTTATATAGTTAAAACAACTTTATTGTGATGAAAATGGTGGCATTTGTTCTAGGGTACGGAGGAAAGCTCTGGAGATTCAAGCAAAGATAAAGTGGTAATAAACCACAGTCGCAATAGTAGTGATAGTTCTGGTTACCATGAGGCTTCTGTGTTAAGTGACAACCTAGACTCCAGTGGAAAACTTCCAGAAACATTGCCAAGAAGAAACAAGGCTCCATTAGAAGTACCCAGGAAATTAGCTCAAACATCTCAGTCCAGCAAAAGCCTGAGCAACCTGGCTTCTGTACCTGGTACGCTTAGTCATGGAATTAGCAGTACCTCATTGAGTTCCACAGGTGTAGTTTTCTCTTATCTTATTTTAAACACAGACTTTCTCTTTTTAATTTTATGTATGCTTTGTATTTTAATAGTAAATTTTATTTTGAAATATATTTGGTAAAAGCAATGTAGTGTAGGTATAAAAATAATCCCTCATGCAATGACAATGTTTCATTAAATTGCAATTATAGTCCTTTTTGTTTATTGTATATCTATCGAGTTTTTTATTACAATATTTTAGCTTCACTATAAATAGTGGTGTTACTGAATTTTACAGGATTACGAAAGAAAAGGGTTGCACCTCCTCCGCCAGTCTCCAGGCCGCTGTCGTCCGCAATCTCCACCCAAGGACTTGAACGCATAGTCGATTCCGAAGAATCTCTAACTTCAGATATAGATCCTTCTAAACCACCTTCGGATATCGGTGTTCCATCTAAAGCGAACTCAGACATAGAAGAACGTCCAAAAGCTAGTTCAGATATCGGAGTAACAACAGTTGCTTCAAAATTATCAGGAAGCATTGATTTCACAAGCTCAGAAATCGTGAAAACGGAATTAGAATCGAAGAATAATAAATCCAAAGTTGATCCGTGTTCTAGACTTGGTTCTACAAATGTTAAATTATCTGGTACAGAGCCAGAGCACCCTGCTCCCGTAGAAGATGCTCCTGTAGACTCTAGAGTGCTGCGGAAGAGAGGTAAGCTAGTGCATAGCCGTGGTAGTATGGAGAATAATGTTCCTTCTTATAGTTTCATATCTACAAATAACTTTGAGAATGTAGAAGAAGGAACAGACTCCATGAGGAAATGTATAAATACTTTCGACCCAGAGAAGGTTAATTTACAGCCAAAAATTCAAGCGTGTAGTGCGGAATATAAAAACGGTAGAGTTTCTGACGAATTTAGTACTAGTTTTTCCAAAAGTAGATCAGTCACACCAAAAATTAGCTCTTTAGAATCAAAGAATAATTGTTCTAAATTACAACATAAATTACAGAGATCTCAGAGTCTTGCCGATTCTAACGTAGTCATTTCCAAGTCTAGGCAATGGTCTAAAATGTGCAGTCTTTCGGGTAACGAAGATACTTCCAATCGAAATTCATTTAAATTGGAAAACAGATTGATTAAGATGCAGACTTTAGTTAATTTAGATGATATAGAAACAGATATTGAAAATATGCCAGTGTGTGGTGTCTTGGAAAATAGGTTCAGTCCTAGGAAATTGCATGTGGATAATTATATTTGTGAAGGAAAATGTCAGACTAAATCATTAAAACATAGCTCGAGTTTTCAAGCTGGCTATAAATTACGAGAAACAAAAGTAATTAATAGTTTTGAAAAACCAAAATTATTAAGTTCGAGAAGTTTCTGTGCTCATAAAAATGTTCCTGTATCAATGGAAAGCAAGCAGCCAAGACTAGGAAACGTTGATACCACTAAATATTACAATAGTTTGATTTCTTCTAACCTTAACAGAAATACGTTTGAAGATCCAATGATAAATAATCATAGATCCAATCTTTCACCACCTCCATTGAGCAATTTACAGATATTTGCAATTTCTACTAAACCATTAGATATTCCAGTGACAGCCATAGAACCTATACCTAGCAATGTTGATAAATTACCTTCTCTGCCCATTATTCAGCACAGTGAATGTCGGTTAGAATCTGAGAAAAAATTAAGTATTTTAGAACCACCACCGCCAGGTTTGGTGAGTCGGGAAGAATCTACAGAAAGTTGGAATAGGTTTTTGATTCAGTTGAATTCGATATTAGAAAGCAGAATTGGCGAATTTGTTTAAATATTACTGAAAATATTTTCTATATTACTCACCAAATTGGTACTAATTTTAGTGAGATCTGTTCCATCCTCTACCTTAAACATATTGATGTTAAATTGTACTGTAATGCGCGTAATGATTATTGATACTTGACATTTTTTACACTGTAATCGACAAATTTTTATTTATTTTATACCACTTTTTATACCATATCACTGTCCAAAGAAAAACTATTTCTTGAACAATTAGAAGTAGCATTTTCATATTGCATGCTTATAGAGAATTACACTTTTATATTTTTTCTTCAGTGCACGGAAATATCTTTTCTAAGCGGTATTCACCTGCTTGCTAAGTAGACCCATTGGTGATGGCCTCTTCTTTTTCTTTCCTTCTGAGTACAGTTGGAGAACCTGTTCCACTTCCCAAGCCTAGAAAAGCTGCCCCAATGCGACCTGAGGTACCAAAACGCAAGTTAGCACCGCCTTGCCCATTGATTACAATTCCCAGTTCAGATTCCAACCACGTAGACTGCTTGCTAAATGCTTCTACACGCTCCAGTACCAGAAGTTGCACGGATGACGAGAATTTAAATATGACTGACGAAAAGAGTTATACCGAGAGCGTTGGCTCTAGCAATGGAATCTTCTTCAAATCTGAGGAGAAGCTGGACATAGCTTCTGACTGTTCTACTAGTGAAGATGAAATATTTATGACACCTGGAATTGATCAGATTGAAGCAAGTTTCGATTATAGTTCAATAAACCTAGAAGAGAAGAATAAAATTGAGTCTATGAACTTGACTTTAAAAGATGATGATGATGGGGCTAATTATGAAGTAGAATCGAATATAGATGGAAATAAAGAGAATATAGACATTTCTTTGAATCAAGATTCCACAATAAAAAATGTACACAGTTCAATACTAATTAAGGGTACTTCCAGTCAAGAAAAGAAACTATGTGCTGTGATTTCTACAATGCCAAAATGTGACCACTTAAATACATTGAGTGTTAACAATACAGTTACTCAGGAGAGCTTAAAAGAACCAAAGAGAGGTAAAATCCTTCGAACAGCGTCAAAGTCGAATGATTTTGAAATTAATTCATTGGAAAAACAGAAGAGACATTTAACATCTCATGCAGAGGATATCATGTTTGCCTTGAATCTAAATGTGACTTCTAGTATTGATCTATTGTCTGAAAAGGAGAAGCAAGATACTGGTTCCCAAGGTGTGGGTGGAGAAAAATCCTATGTTGCAGTAGGTCCATCAGGTGCATGTTGCATATCACTAATGTGTGTGGGAGTGGGCATTATTTCCACTTGCACAAATCTTCAAACAATTTTTTATGATTAAATCACTTCAAATATAAAAAATTAAATATTAATTTTGAAGAATTTAAGAAATAAAAATAATTTGTCCTTTCATCACTATTGTACTTTCAATTTATAATTAATTTCTAGAATTAAGGAATTGTTTGATGTCTTGTACAAGGTGGTAGAAGTTGGGGAAGCAATAGTAGCTTAATTTTCATGAGGTTTTTGGTTTATTTGCACAGTGTCAACAACTTTAGGCAAAAATAAGTCTCTTTCTTAAAATGAATTCAAAGTTTGAACAACGTTTCTATTAACGAATATCCAGCTAATTTATTGAAATATTAAATTACAGATACAGATCCCTCAGAAACTGATGTCCTGCTCCAGAAAGTATCTGACACCTTGTCCAACTCTTTGCCCGTTTCATCACCCAATGAAATACAAGATTCTCCAGTTAACACAAAATTAGAGCTAGCAAATTTCTCTCAAGAAACGAACCAAAAAAACAAAAAGAATGCTGAGTACACCAATGATTCCAACATGAACACTAGCACAACAAATTTAACTGTAAACTCACAACAGGATACATCAGATTACATATCGGCAGCTGACGAAGATTTATCTGTCACTGAATGGGAATATCAACTTCCAGCTCCTCCAAGTGCTTTTAGAGACAGTTCCTCTCCGGTCTTCGACAACTTTGAAATGATTACTCCTTCACCTGAGTCTTTTAGGGACTCAGAAACTAAAGAAATAGTTGAGACATTAAATAATAAAGACTTGAAGAACATTCTAGAAAAAATAGAAAGACAAGAAAGTAAGGACCAAGTACAAGAAAGTGAAGTCAGGAAGGAACAAAAAGAAAAGTTGTATCAACAACGAAAGCCAGATTTGATCATGAAAAAGGAGGTGATTTATGAGCTAGAAAACAAAATAGGTACTTTGCCTCAAGCTGCAAAGGATGTGGACTCTAGGAAGGCAGCAAATCTATCAATCCCTAAAATTGCTCCTGTGGATAATACCTTATCAAATTTTACCATAACAACGTACAGTAAACAAAAAAATCTAAATATATTTGATGAAGTACAGGAGCAGTCTAGAGGAAAAAATTGTGATGAAAGGTTTATTAAATCGTTTGCAACATTGTCCAGAAACAAGAGAAGTCTAAATGACAATGAAGATAAAAATTCGAAGGAACTCAGTGTTGGAGCTCATAAACTGAATAGTAAGAAGCTGGAACCAAAGATACAAGTGGAATCCATACAAAGGTGTCCATCTGGCAACGAGAAGAGTAATATTCAACGATCCAAAAGTTACATATCTATAGGTGACAAACTTAACTATCAGGGTAACGTATATGAAGATCAGGTTATTAAAACTGGAAAAAATTTGGAGATGGACGATGCCGGAATGAAAAAAGCAACGAGCATAAGCAACTTAAACATAATTACGCCTAAAAATAATGAACAATTCTCGCAATGGCGGGATAATATTTTGAAGCGACAAGAAAATCCTACCAAAGAAAAGCAACTGCAATCTTTACAGGTAGGTAATTCTAAATTTTGTGCAAGTTTTTTAAGAATTAAGTTTTTTATAACTGTAATAAGTAATTTTTTTCAGGTGCTGAAAAGCATTTTACCGCAGTTGAAAAATGCTCAACAGGCGGAGGAAAATGTGCCCAAAGATTTGAGTAATACAGTATTATCTGAAAAAGCGAAGTAAATCTAAAATTCTTTGTAACCTGAGATTTCTTTTAAGTTCAAATAGTAAACATTATTTAATATTGTTTAATTTTACTAGGTCCGGGACTACGTCTAACGAACATTCGATTGAATCGAATGTCGTTTCGATTCGTGAGCCTCAGACAGCACCAAGTAATAAAATAGAATCAGAGCCCCAAAGATCACCTTCTCAAACGAATACTAAACGTTATATCTATTCAGGACCTCCCACAATCAACTTAGGTAGCTGGTCTGAACGTCCAAGTATCAATGTTCAAATAAAGACAGATACAGACTATAAATTTGGAATAAAACAAGCAAACAGTAAAACGATTGTTAATATCAATGGCATTAAAGATGAAGTAAACACCTCCA
This sequence comes from Eufriesea mexicana, assembly GCF_001483705.2. Taxonomy (NCBI): domain Eukaryota; kingdom Metazoa; phylum Arthropoda; class Insecta; order Hymenoptera; family Apidae; genus Eufriesea; species Eufriesea mexicana. Next base: position 117,420 of record NW_016910419.1, read on the forward strand.
GTGACGAAATTGATAATTCCAACAAAATGCAAAAATGTAAATTTGAGGAGCCTGATAAACTAAACAAGAAATTGATTACTCATACAGTTTCAGGCTTCAAAAAACCAATATTAAATAAAATTAATAGTTCAGAATCGAAAGTTACTAATGACAAACCAGTTGTAACAGGTGTAGAACTAAAAAAGAATTTCATGGAAAATAAACAGGATGATAATGTTATAGATACTACTCCAGTGAATTTTAAAGAATTAACAAAAGCGTTTGGCCAAGACATTTGCAATCGACCGAAACCGAAACGATCCAATACGATCCAATGTTCAAATTCTTCGTTGGAAAATGATTGCAACAAGCATAATGGACATAACTCCAATCAAACCTTAACAAATGCCTACCAAAATACTATGAAACCTAAGAAATTTACTTCAATTGTGGGCATTCCAACACAAAGTCAAAGTAATAACGTGATGTTTAGAAATGGACTAAATATGAAAAGAAATCAGCCATTGCCCATTGTAAGAAGCTTCAAATTATCAAATATCAAAATTATTGAGGGCCAAAACAATGAAAACCAAACTCAAGTATTGAAAGAGGGCTCAAAGGAAGGAATAAAAGAAGATGGTATTAAAAGATTACCTAAGGAGTCAACGAATGGCACTCCAAGGCCTCCTACAATGCCCGTGATAACAGGTGTAACATTAAAAAGTGCAAGACCCAAGTCCATGCCTGTTCAGATGGACCAGCGAGATATATTACTGGAATCGATTCGAAACTTTGGCGGTCGCGAGAACTTAAAAAGTGTAAGCATTTTAATGTAATTATATAACAAGAGGGATAATTAAACAGAAGCTTTTAATCAATCATTGGACAAATAACCTTTGATAAACAAAGTAATTATTCATGATGTAAAAAGCAATAAATTTATGCTAAAGTAATAATTTGTGCTAGAAGATAGAATGTTGCATACTGGAAGTAATTTTAATAAAGACTATTTATTGGAAAAAATATAGTCAATGGAAGATACTTCCAAATTTAGCGTATTATTTGCAAAATTCTAAAGTTTTTGTTGCTTTTATATTCGCTTAATGAAAATTTATGGTTGCAGGCCGCAGAGAGATGTTAGCTGCTTTTCAGAATTTATCGGAAATATTCCCATCCGAGGGTAATATCGGAAATCTGGCAAAGGATGTACCATTCCCAAGGAGACATTTTTGGTGCTTTAAGTCATACAACCTTAATAATAGAAAAAAAAGTAATTATCGACATAATAGGAATTTTGGGGCAAAGAAAGTTGTTTATGTGTACCTTATGATCACGATCAAACATTTATTTTTAATGTTTTTTGTTGATTATCCAATCTAATTTTTTCGAAATCATTCCATTGACAGATTCACTGACTAATAATCTGCAAAGGACAGTCATATTAGTCATTCACGTGTATATACCGTGTGTAAAAATCGGGACAATTAAAAAGAAAAATTATCGATAGAAAAGAAATCAGTCGATGATGTGTACATATCGTTTAGTTGTGTAAAGCGATAAGGGGAATGTTGTTTTTTCGTGTCCAAATAGTCAACGGACCGGTTTAAGTTCGTTTTCAAAATATTGTTGCTCATTATACGATGCAGTCCATGCAATTTTTGTTAAGTTTTTCTTTTTTTTTATCAGTTCAATCAACCGTTCGTTCCTAATCTCAATAGAAAGAGGATCGAAGATAGGTTAGATCTGAACGGTTGAGTCAATGTTGACTAACATTTCCTATTCTTTATGATTAACATTAAGTTTCTATCATTGGGACCAAAGGTGACATTTTTTATTTCACGTACTGTACAACGAATTTAGATGCAGTTAGGGTATGTGTGTGTTTAATTATGAAAGATTATCTTTTTTTTTCCTAAAAAAGATTGCGTGTATGCGAAAGGAAGAGAGCGAGAGAGAAAGAGAGAAAGAAAAAGAGAGAATCTGGTCAGTCATATAGGTTGGAAATTATTATAATTATGATTATATTCTTAATGTGCGTTAACAAAGTTTAAAAAGTTCTAACATGTGTTCTCATAAAACAACGAAGAAATATTTAATGATATAATTTTTTTGCGTTTACAACATTTAGTGTTAACAGAAAAGAAAAAGAAATTTATTTCGTTTGATTTTTTGCAATTATCGTAACAAAGTTTCAATGAAAAATTCATTACTTTGTTAATACAATGTTAACAATATTGTAGAAGAGTTAATGCAAATACTATTATTATGGTTAATTAACAAATCTGAGATATATATTTGTTTTACAATTTATGATCATTAAGAAGAAATATTTTTATGGTAAATGGTAATCACCATGGAAGGGCGTATTCTATACTGTAAATAGTATATAACTTGTTAATATTGTATTTAATATTATTTTCTTTGCGTAAAAATATATTATGGCGACACTTTTATTTATATATGTTGTTATTTTGTAGTTCCATTAAAAATTAAAACAAGAAATTCTGATTTTTACTTAATAAATTACATTGGGAACAACTTTGTATGATTGAAAACATTGAATTAATTACTAACAGAAACTACAAATGAAAATGAAAATACAATTATGTACTTACATGAATACTTTATTCATTGAAAAACTACAATAGCATTATTAAAATTAATTGATCCACTGTTGTTCAATAGTTTTTCATAGCTATATTTTGTATAAAAATAGCATTTATAATGTTTATAACATGTAACTGGTAATTGGTGTAAAATTAATTTCGAAAAATAATATTTAGCAACTTATTTTACATATTCTATTTTCAAATTTTATATTTTAATAATATATATAACATATAAAAGTAATATCTAAAAAATAATCTTGATACAATGATCAAACTTATTAAGTAATATTTTTTTTTTTTTAAATATTGCCACTGTGATGGAAGATATGTATTGTCACTGAAGAATCACAGACCTTTTAACTAACAACATATTTAAACAGTAACAAGTTTCATTTTCAAACTTTTGCAGCTGCACTAACAATAAATTTAGTTTATGCCTTAATTCTAATAGAGAGATATTATTAAATTTGTAAACAATAATAACAATAAACATTAATCATTAGGTATGGGAGTATTGCAATTTCCATGCCACAATTTTGTTTCTGAATCACACCTTGAATAATTTCCAAATACATCTGCATATCCACGATCTCTCCACCATGTACATAGTTGCCTATTCCAACCACAATTAATGGTATGAATTAATTTGGGTTGTTCCATCCCTAAAAGGGTATAAAAATCTTGATCTCCTAAGTGACCCTAAAACAAATGAAAAATTTTTTTGGCTATTAAGTACTTGATGACAAATAACAATACCAAGTTGTACCAAAAATATCAATACTAATTAAAGTGAAGATAGAATCACCGAGTTACATCCATTACCTTAAAGTGATATTTTTCAGTCATTGCATCAACACTTTCCTTTTTTACGATTCTCTCATAAACAGTAGAATTTCGTAATTTGTCAAGATTAAAAAGCACCACACCACTGTTATAACCAGGGTAACCACCTGAGCTAGCAGGTTCTCCAAATAATGTATTGGGTTGCTTGTTACGATACAAATACAAAACGTGTCTATAGACTGGAGTAAGCTCTGGAGCCAAACCAAACAAAGCTTGGCTTCCAAAACTATTAAATTCTTCAAAAAGTTCTTTGATATCTTTACGAAATTTAGTATCAGCATCGAACATTGCTGCAACACTTTGCTCAGCTGGAGCTATTCGATGCAAACCCAAAGACAAAAAGAACAGTGCATCTGAATAATATGTCCCTGGTTTGCTGCTGAAATGTGGAGACATGACAGATACAATGTCCTGCAATTGCAATGCTAACTCATGTACATCATAATATTGCACCTAAAATGAGGGAATACAGCACTTAAAATTTTAAAGGAATATATTCTATGACATTTAATTTTTTAAAATAAAATCATGTCTTTACATTCATAAATTTCCCTGTAGATGAAAGAATATTCTCCAAAACATTTTCTGCAACATTCTTGCTATCATCATCTGTTATGACATGAAATGCAATATGGACAGAGGATAGTCTGAGTAATGATTCTGCAAAGATTTCAAATTTTCGTCTCATCGGAGAGTTGCTAGCAACTTTTGTGAATATGCACCAGACATTGTAATAAACCTTCTTATTTGAGAGGAATAATGTTGTGGAGATCGTATCCTCGTTAGAACCTTTCGACTCGATGGTCGAAACATTTTCTTGCTCACCGTGTAATGCCCAGCGTATACCATTTGACGTTTGATAGCAGTAAAACAACACAAGAATCACAGCAAGAAGCGTCAAATTTATGAGCACCTTGCGTAATAAAAGCATTTAATTATTCGATCATGTTCAAGACTCCTCCGTACACGAAGTGGTGAGTTTCACGAAAAAGATTTATTAAAATATTGACGATAAACCATTGATCCTTCAATAATTTGGTTATTTTACGGAAGTTTATAAAAAAGTATCATACTATCGAATACATAATTGGATTGGAACATACATTCATTATATATTATTATATAATTATTTAATTAATCAACGTAAAGAAATCACAATTTGTTTAATAAAAATAAATATCACACCTAACGTTGAAATGAGAAACAGTATTCTACTGATGTAGCTGGTATACTAAATGCACTAAAAATCCCATCTTAAAATTGTATATTTTATGGCTCGTTATACTGTAAGATTATAATTAAATATATATTAACGTAGATATTATATAATATTTTAAGTAAATTTGAAAAATAAAATCTATGTAATATACCTTTTGGAATAAAAAATTGAATTTGCAGTTAAATATATTTTACTTCAAATACGTATACAATAGTTCCAACAGCAATCACTAGATGGCATAAATAGTATAAGTTCTTTCTAGAAGATTACATATGTATACAGAAACAGTTCGTGCTTAATTTCAACAGAAATATTCGAAATTTTTTATATGAAAAATGTTTCAACGTAAGACTGTCGAAGTATTAATTTGAATTCACTAAGTACCGCCTGCAAATTTAATTTTTGGAAATGCTTATAACGAAGACTTTTTAAGTTTCAACAAACAAGAGTATCATACAAAATGAAACAAAAATTTTAATAATTTTTTACTCCGACTATAATGATTAATAACCTTTCGAACCTTTGACACGACACAAAAACACATTTTACTTTAAAATTATTTCGTTACAAAAAAGAAAATTGGAACAACGAAATTACAGCAAAAGAAACACAAATTCCAAAAAATTGATGACAAGTTTCAAAAGATTTTCTCTGATTGGTAATAAAAATGGATGGAAAGTGAAAAAATTTCAAGGACACCGTTGTGGCGAACTTGTGTTGAACTTGCGCCTTTTTATCCGTATTGTCTCCCATGCTGAAATCTGGACCAGCAACCTACCTGTCCTCTGCAGAAGACCTCTCGCAGTATTGATCACTACGCGAAAGGTACGTTGGGGGGTGGTCGATGAACACGTGGCACTAGTCGGAGTTCCAAGTGAGGATTTTCACTCCTCACCCTCCAAAGAATATCAGAAAAAATAAATAAAATAAAGGCCATACATACCAAACAAAAATCTATGAAACTATTAAAATAGAATGAATGTAAATCACGAGTATCGGAAAACATTGAGCTTTTCACAAGCCACTGGAGTATTGATCCAGTTTGATTAAAATGTAAATTTGCTAAATTTGGTAATTATTTGTTAATGATAATGATAAACTATAACTTTGAAATTAGTCACTACTCATTCTTTAAACTTTTCTTTTAATTTGTTAAATTCTCGTTCAAAATAATAGTTGCATATAGTATATAGATACACAAAACAATTAAAAGACAATTTTTTAAATTACTTTAAATAGTAAGGAAGATTTTCGTTCAACTATCATTAATACAAAATTCATATCATTACAGATATTGCTAGTAGCACTGGAGTTCAATGAAACTTATTTTGGTGGCCATAATTTATACAATCTATTCGGTCATTTATAAATTATTTTCAAGGTATAAAAATTAAACTAGAATTGTAAATTGAACATTCAAGATTTCAAGAAAATTCAAGATTGGTTGGAAAAGATTTCTTTAACTTCTATCTAAATTCATCACTAGTCGATATCATTCTAACTCATTGATACTACAAAATTAATACACCAAAAATTAACTACACAAAATCAGTGATACTAACGGTTAACAAATTATGTTTCAACAGATCATTAACTTGGAACCCTTCTTCAAAGTCAAAGTACAGTTTATACGCAGTTGGCCAGTCAGAGTAGTGATGAGAAGACATATCGAAGGAGGCAGTCGAAGAGGGTGAGTTATGGAGGAGAGCCGCGAAGGGAGAGATGCGGAGAACGTAATCAGAGGGGTTGATAATACGAGCAAGCCGATAGGACCGACCCAAGAGCAGCGTAATGGTGTTGGTATATAAGGCACGAGCAGCGAACGTCTGCTCCTGACAGCCCATTACCACTGTACAAACGCGAGCACAGTGCTTTGGGAGGATGGCGAAGCTTCTCCTCCCTCCCAGCTCTCCGTCCCGTCCCTTTCTGCGTCTGTTTCCCTCCTCCAGCCACCCGACGCTTTTCCACCACTTGTACGACTTGCTCGTCCCGGGGAAAGATGCTGGAAACCACCTTGAACCAGAGGAACTTTCGCTATAATTTCGTTGGACATGAAAATCACGGTTTCCTGGGAAGAGGCTCTTGTTTGAGAATTTGGGAGTGTTTGGCAATTTTTAGAAGCAGGGGAAAGATAAAGATTATCTAGAGATAACAATTATTTTTTGGTCAGATTTGAGTATAGCACTATAGTATGTTACTACAGTACTACATTCAAGGTTTCTGAAAATTTTTTCAGAAATTATGGGTATATAGGATGAACTTTTAGAGGAATTTGCCAATTCTTTTATCCCAGAAATTATCAAAAATAAATGATCCTTTTAATTAGAATTTATTAAATTTAAAATTTGCTGTATCATAATTTTATTATAGTTAACTTATAGCAAAATTAACTTCCCAAAAAACCAATTTGAAACTTTTTCCCAAACATATTCCAAAATACTAGAATAGCCAGTTAAATGAAACATTCGTCATACTAAACTTCAATTTTATCTTTTTCTAGGAGCTGAATAAGATTATGTCATGCGATATCCTGTCAACCGTATCTGGAAGGACGAACAGATCTGCATCCTGTAAGAAACTAGAATCCGTAAGAAAGGAAATCCGCACGAAATCAATTCGTCGTGTATCTCTGTGCATGGGAGGGTGACTGGTGGTTTTTCAAGGGTGGTGTCGGAGCCACGCCTGCCGGCTAAGCCACGCCCGTTTACGAACCTACCCCCGGAGGCTGTCTCGAGCGCCGAAGGGCTAATAATTCACGTCATGAGCACACCCCACCATAAAGAGTCAGCCACAGCCGCGACGCGTCGTATATTCCGTATCAGCGTACCGTATGGACGTTATCCGGCTCCAGTTACTGTTAATTACCGATCATCTTCCGTAATTAATTGCCTCCTCGATCGAAGGGATCTCTTCGCAGCCGCCAGTGTCGGCAGCTAAATATCGATCTCCCGCGTTCGGTCCACGTTACTTGAAACGTGAGAATCAATTTCGCAAGGTTAGGTTATGAAGTGGTCGAAGACATCGGTATTAGGACAGAGAGATTCTATACTGTAGTTTAGTGGATTTTGGAAGCTTTGTGTTTGATAATGAAATTGTAGAAAATAATTAGATACTTCGTGTAGATATTTTAGAGGTTAGGGTCGTGGGTGTTTTTTCTGGAGATTAAGGGTCGTAACTACTAATTTCTAATCAAAGTTTAGGAATGTTACATAAATTTTATATGTTGTTGTACGAGGAAGCATGATCGAGGTAACATTATTTTGGTTTAACGTTTTTAAACGAAGTTACGAGGAGAAATCGAAATAAAAATATCGATAACAATTGAAAATTATGAATAGAGTATGATTTAAGTAGAGTTCTAAAAGTACTGGAATATAAATAAATCGGTAGAGAATAGAAATTGCTAAATTAAAATCTCGTTTTCACCACGCATAAATGTGTCCTGGACCAGCGTCGATGTTTTAATTCTGAAAATCGATATCATCTTTTGTCATTTATTATCTCGTCAGGGAACAAGATTGCAATAATATAGCCTGGAGTGAGGTAATTAACTGGCCTGACAATTATGTAACATATTGACTCGTTTACATTTGGACGTGTTTCATCGTTATTTGGTAATTCACCGTCACCCTGAAAATGATTGTTCTCAATGCGATTGCGAGTCAATAGCCTGCATATTTAATTGAGATTTCCGTAACGCAATTTTCTTTTTAGTCGGATTACATAAATCTCATGCTTCGAATAAAAGAGAAAGTATAAGATAGAAAAATGTATGGTCTAACTACTTTAAAAGGATTCGCTAAAAAGTTCTTCGAATCAATAAATCTTCCAAGACGAAACTACCATAACCTAACTATAAAGATCATTGAATCTGTTGTGAGGGTATAACACGACTTCTTCTAAAAATCAAGTATGTCGGTCTTCAAATCTATCATCATTCCTGAAGATATGTCGTCACTGATTTCAACTAAAGTGGACTTAAAATTCTCAACGGCTCCAACGAGGCAAACAAATCCACTGGAAATCGGTCACAGGACGTGAACTCGTTGAAAGGAATCGACTTTGCCGTCGGTGGTCGACGGTGTGCCCCTAAAATTAGCCACAGTGACATATTGAAGAGTGCACCGAAGCGGGCGGGTCACCGTACCCTATGGGCTACTTCCCCAGGCTGCTATTAGGCACAAAAGCGGTGCCCTGGGAAAATCAACTGACGCGTAACTAAACTGTGTATCATTAATTCTGACATGTATGTTTATATCGACAACGTTAAGCAGCATTTGCACGGCCAATTTTCACGATCCTAGAATGATCGTGATTTATTTTTTCCACGCTCTGCCCTCTCATTACCTTTCAGTTATAAAGTAGAAGATAATTTAAAATGCCCGAAGACACTTCAAGATCACAGTTTTCAGAAAATCTCGTTCCTGATTAATCATTTTTAACTTACATTGTCAGATACAGAAGATACTTTAAATTAGAGAAGAAGCAGATGAGGTTAGAAAATTTTCTAAATAAGAAACTTGGCTTTAAAACCAGGAATCTAAGAGCAGATTATATAATAGGTTTTAAATATATATAGAAGATTATATATTATAATTTATGTACTTGATGCATTTAGTATATCTGATGTATCTACAGTGTTCAAAATTCTTAGTATACTTAGGATATTCAGCATACATCACAGGTACTTCATAGAAACATCATTATTTCGTTTAATATCAGTCAATATTAACTTATAAATTATTATACATAATAGAAAGATTAACAAGAGGATCGATATCGAAATTTTAACATTTGTTCTGCTATTTTTGTAGGTTTCCCGTATCATTCCTATTAATCTCTCAACGAACGAAGTTCCTGCTGGCTCCTCTTTTTTCCTACACGCAGTCGAGCTTAATTGAATCGAACGTCCGTCTGTTTCCAGTGTTCGTTCCTTCTTGACACCGTCTTTCACATTCTGTCTTCACTGACACGGGGCTTTTCCTTTTTTCGTAACACTCTGTCGCAACGAATGGATACCTTTCGTGCCAATCAACGGCCCTCCATCGCCGAAGGTGAACGCCGATAACCGGCGCCGGGAAATCGACGTTTTCGCTTGACAGGATCAACGCGTGCGAACACTCGCACGGAGCGTTGAATTTCCACAGGTGAAAAAACCAACGACAGAGCTTCGATACTATGGAATTATAGTCAATTCCTCGTGGTTCTATTTTGAGGATGTTTTAATCCGATACCCAAATGGCGATTTAATGCGAAGAACTGGAGGAACTGTGTGTTGAAACTGACCTTGGACGTTAAATGTGAAAATCCTAATCTGAAATTTGACTAAATTACGATGAAAGCTGGGTTATGAACATTTAGTTATGCTCAACATAGATTAGAAAAACTGAATTGAAATTTGAGTTTATGAGCAAGTCTAAAGAGACTTCAGGAAAATTATGGAAGTTGAGACCTGTTGAAACTTCAAAGTGGAATATTAATTAGCAATATCTCAATATCTGAAACTCGTAACTAGTATAAATCTGGTAAGACCGAAATTTAAGTGGAATTTTGATAATTTAAAATATGCAGCCCTTATCGGGACCCAACAAGATGAAAAGGATGGAAGAAAGAACCTGGTTGAAACGTGTTAACCATTTAATTTTCCTCGTGTCTTTGATGCTCCCAATGGAGGAACCGCAACTCAAGAACCGCACGCTTCATTGTGCTTTAGGCTGTCACGACGGTGGTCCTTGGTTGGAGCAAACAGGCTTTGGGCCACCAAGCCTATTTGGTACACGTGTCCTAGCACGTTGAATCTCGGTGATCCTCCTCCCTTCTGGGTCGGAGGAGAGACCAAGCTCCCGACAAAAGATCGACACGCTTCGACACGTGGCTACCAGTGGGACGATTTCGATTTCGGGGCGCCAATAAGTGCCAGCCAACAAGGGGGACAGGATAGCCCTCTTGGGCCCTCTGTTCCCTCTTTTGGCTTCCTTGCTCTTCTTTTCTTCCTCCTCTAATTTTCTTCTCTCTTTCTCTCTGCTAAGTTAATTTAGGCAACTAGTTGGGGTAAGAACAGGTTCTCTTTAGGTCGAATGAAGCTAATACACTTGTAATATTTTGTAGTCAGTTTAGAAAGTTTAATTTTATAGTACGTGGAAATTTTATTTCAAAATCGAAAATGAATTCAATGTTTTTAGATAATATGCAGATTATAATTAGGTTGAAGTTATAAAATATCATGAACAATTCGTTTCTAATATGCAGTCAAAGTATAGTCTAAAGTATAGGGATATTTAAATCATAAGTAAGGTTATAGTTATCTTATTGTAGACGTATAGTTGTATTGATATTTAAATATTCTTTCTAACTAAGTGTCTACAAACAACTACCCTCAATTCTTTCTTTTTGTATTTCTCCTTCCCACGTTCTCCAAGTCCTTCTTTTTATACTACCCAGTCATTTTTCATCTTTCTCTTCACAATTGCCCCTGGTATGTCCCTGTGCTCTCAATGTTTCTCCCTCTTCATTCCACTCTCTTTCCAACGTTAGACCGTCGATTGCCCGCAATTCAGTGTCGCATCGTTGCACACAGTTTGTGGCGGTAAACGTCAATTGCATTGCTCCGCATATTTCATTTCAGAGTGGTCCATGACCTATCACTGTTTCAAGGGATTCCAATCTTAAGGGAGAAAAAATATTCCGCCGGATTAATGAAAAGGATTTGGAAACCAAGTTACGTTATGGAAACTTAATATTTTTAATAACACTGAGCAACAAATTTTAACTTTTTCTCAAACCTGTAATATCCGTAGGTGTAGTACCTGTAATATCTTGTAGAACTTTCGTACCTGAAAACGAATTCGTAAACGAAATTGCTCGATCACCCACAGTTGCCGAAAATTATGAGTTTCTCTAGAACAGCAGAATTTTTTGATAAAATGAAGTGTTAGGTGAAAAGTACGAATGTTAAGAGGTTCATTGTTACTTAATAAATTAGGTGAGGGTATCCCGAATTTGTCAATGTCCATAATTATAATTATTTGTACTTCTGAATAACTGTAACTGATCCCCGAAGTTTAAAAGTAAGCCACCGAACGTAATTCCTATGCATATTCTTGCTTTTTTACCAAATTTTTTTTATTTAATACGAATTTCCTATACAGTAGCATATTCTGCAGACTTTTCTGAAGAAGAAACCATAAAGAAATAATATTAGGATGATTTTAAATGTTGTCAGGACAATAAAATATATATCGGGAACCCGTAAGTGGAATTTTGCCGCCACGCAGCCATTGTTCGCAACACCTAGCTTCATCAGGGCCGTAGTCACAAGTAATCGATACCAAAGCCATTGTCCAGTAGATCTCATTTTTTATATGCATAACATATATATATTTTTTCATGTAGTTTTTTATAGTAATCGCAAAATTATAAGAAATTTCTCTAAATCGTTTATAGTTTTAAACAGTTTTGTTATTCGATGCATAAATACATAAATAAAGATTTTTTAATATAAAGTTGTTAACAAATTAGCTCTCATCTAATTCTTAAGGTAGAACTGAACCTTCTAACGTTTTCCCCCTTTAAACCATTTATTAATAACTTTTTTTTTTGTTTTCAGATATTAATTATTTTCTTTTCAGGTTTTAATTATTTTTTGTTTTTTCAGATTTTAATTATTTTTTTTTTTTTCATTTCAGATGTTATTTTTTCGATTCTATTTATTTTTATTTGAGAATTCGAATATTTCGTATAATATTTGAATGCTTCGTCGTTGGTTTTTTTTATTCCTCACCGTTTGGTTATTTATGTTTCAACCTTGGGTTCTTAATAATTACTTTTTTTTAAGGTCTAATTTATTATTTTTTCAAGTTTTTATATTTTTTCATTTTCAGCATTTAATTATTTTTCTACTTTCAGATTTTACTTTTTCCTTTCTTTTGATCTTAACTTGAAAATTCAAATATTTCGTATAATATTCGAATGTTTCGTCGTTGGTTTGTTCATATTTCATAGTTGGCTTGTTTCTCTCTCATCGGTGGGTTGTTCCTTCCACTTGGTTAACCTTCATGATTTCTATTCGTTCGTTTTCTTTCCTACTACTAACCCGTTTCCTTTCAGGTTTATATTAACAATAATATATTCTGTTTTAGCTTTTAGGTTTCTCAAAATTCTCAAATTTCCTCAAGATTTCAGTTACAATACATCAATGAACGACGCGGGATGCGTGCATTTAGACCTAAGTAGATATAAGCAGTTCTAAGATAGATGCCTAGGCTAAGTCTCATGTGCGTGCTATCTGTACAAAGGTAAGCTACCTAACTTAGAGCGAAATATACCAATTCTCTATCCTTCTGTATCCCCTTCGTCTACCAAATAGAACATAATTGTTCTCGCGATAATCGCGATCGTTCCTAAGTACCGACTAGCCTGCGCGACGTACTCTCGTGTACTATTTAGCTCCATGTTTCGTATGTCATCTAAACGACTCGTTCCGACACTCACCCTCGCCACTGCCACCCTTGTCACGCATCGGTTCTAGGGTGGTCGGCGGGCTGGCACTCATATGGGTCAATCCGAGGGTCTGTCGGCCTTAGTCGTCCTTGGCATCAGCGCGTGCACGGCCGGGGTATGGGTCCTGTAGCCGGACATTGCATATGGGCCTACGGTCAGACATCATGGGATGATTAATTTCTCCCCCATGTGGCAGGGGCCTGCGTGACCGGCTACAGGGCCTCGCTAGGGACCCTCGGCTTGATTTTGGATGTTTCGTTGGTTCGTCGATCGCTCTCGTTCTCGAGTAAGTCATGGCAGGGTCTGTGGTGGCTGGGTGGGCTAGGTTCGATCGGGAGGGTGCCAAGGCATGAAGTTATCTCTGTACACGGGAGTACATAGCCTAGGCTAGTCGGTCTTTCGAATAATCGCGAACTCGTTTGGGCGCGATCGCGATTTTTAACTTGCTCGCGTGTTTTATATTTCATTCCCTATTTTTATTAGACATAATATGTCTCAGTGTTGCGACAATAGAGTAGTACTATATTGAATCGAAATCCCCTTTGTAAGACACGAAATTTAATAAAGTGTCAGTAGATTTTCACTTTAACTTCTTTCGCTCCAAGTTAGATTAGGGTACCTATGATACAGATAGTACCAATAGGTTGAGTCACTAAGGCGCATGACTGGGTCTCGATGCGTAGCCACCTCCACGTGGTGAGCCCAGGTAATTGGTATCGTTTTCCAATGAATTATTTTTGGAAACGATACCAAGCTAAGAGCTATGCACAAAGTTTAAAATATTTCCTATCTTTTGTAAATTTTCGATATTTCAGTTAAACATTTGACGATTTTTGAGGATGCGAGATGTAATTGAACGGAATTCTTGGCAATGACGTTATTCAAATACAGTTATAGATCATAAAAATGTATAAATAATCCAATTTCTTATTAACAATAAATTGTTCACAGCGTAAATTTATAACACAAGAAAAAAATTAATTCATTGGTTATTACTTGAATAATATCATACTAATGTTCAAATGTACCTATAATTTGCAAAAATGTAAAAATTATTGCGCTTATTTTTAATAACAAAATGTTCACAACGTAAATTTACAACACAAATGGAAAAATTACTAAATTATAGGCTATTACTAGTATATATAACGTATTTGCGTGAAAATGTATCTATAATTAGCAAAAAGTAAATAAATTACTACATTTATTGTTAATAACAAATATTTTGCAACGTATAATAACGATAAAAGTTAAAAAAGTTAATAACTTATTAACTACTAATTAAACAAACAACGTATTTGTGTTAAAATGTATTCGTATCGTATAAAAAGTTAATAAATTAATAAATTTATTATTAAAAACAAATTAAAATCATTGATAACACATAGTTTGCAACGAATATTAACGATAAAAGTAAAGAAAGTTAATAAATTGTTAGTTATTACAGCGAAAAAGTAACTTTTAAAGGAATCGGTGAAGTTCGGAAATTTTCGCCGATCTTCGGCCGTTCGTCGTTATATAAGGGGCCCGTGTGCAGACTCGAGCCAGTTGTCGGTTCGACTTCGGGAGGTCCGCGTTAATATTGCTTCTTTTTGTTTCAGGTTTCAATTATCTTTCTTATTTCAGATTCTATTTCTTTTATTCTAGATTTCATTGCTTATGCATTCAAGTGTTTTGTACAATATGCGAATGCTTCGTCGTTGGTTTATTTGCATATCATCGTTGGCTAGATCAATGGCTATTCAGTAGCCATTGTCCACTCTCTTAAATAATTTAACAATAATTTCTTCTTTCAGGTACTAATTATTTTTTGTTTCAGGTTTTAATTATTTTTCTTCTTTCAGATTCTATTTATTTTATTCTAGGTTTCATTGTTTGTGCATTCGAGTATTTTGCACAATATTGGAATACTTCGTTGTTGGTTTATTTGTATATCATCGTTGGCTAAATCAATGGCTATTCAGTAGCCATTGTCCACTCTCTTAAATAATTTAACAATAATTTCTTCTTTCAGGTTCTAATTATTTTTCTTCTTCCAGATTTTATTTCTTTCGTTCTATTTGTCTCTTTGTTTCAGCATTCGAGTATTTCGTACAATATTCGAATGCTTCATCGTTGGTTTACTTATGTCTCATCGTTGGCTAAATCTTTCCTTTCACAAATTTTACGACTTCCGTTCGATTTGTTTTCGTTAGAGCGTTCGAGTATTTCGTATAATACTCGAGCGCTTCCTCGTTGGTATGTTTATATCTCACCGTTGGAATGTTTCTGTCTCGTAGTTATGTTGCTCAGGTCTCGTCGTTGGCTTGCTCGTTCCATTTGGTTATTATCCTTGATGGTTTCCTCGTACTAATCCCTTTCCTTTCAGCTACATATTAACAATAATATATTCTGTTTTAGCTTTTAGGTTTCTCAAGATTCTGTTTGCGACACATCAATGAACGATGCGTGCGTTTACTTTTAAGTAATCATAAGATAGATCCATAGACTAAGTATCATGTGCGCGCTGTCTGTACAAAGGTAAGCTACCTAATTTGGAGCGAAATTTATAAATTCTCTATCATTTTCTTATCCCCCTCGTTTAGCAAATAGAACATAATTGTTCTCGCGATAATCGCGATCGTTCGTAAGTACCGACTAGCCTACGCGACGTGCTCTCGTGTACTCGATAAGTACATGCTTCGTAAGTCATCCTCACGACTCGTCTCCGACACTCATTTCCAGTCACTGTCAATCTCGTCATGCATCGGGTTCCAGGGTGACCCCCTCGGATCAGTGCGTCTTCTGACCTCGACGGGGCGGTCCGCTGCCTAAGTCGTACGCGACTGGGGCTCGGGCACATGCTGGCTGACGGACTAGTACCATCTACGGTTAGACCACAGGGATGATTAAGTTCTACCCCGTGTGGCTGGGATGCGAAGTGTCTGTCTTGGCCGGCAACCGCCCAGCAGGGCCCTCGCGTTGACACTAGAAGTTTCATTGGTTCAGGGACTATCCTTGGTCCACGTGTAAGTCTTGGCGAGTGCGACAGTGACTGGAATTGAGCTAGGCCCGATCGGGAGGGTGCCGAGGTATGAAGTTATCTCTGTACACGGGAGTACATCGCCTAGGCTAGTCGGTCTTTCGAATAATCGCGATCTCGTTCGGGCGCGTCGCGATTTTCTATTTGCTCGCGTGTTTGATATTTCATTCCCTATTTTTATGGGAACTTGAAAATATCTTAGCGTTGCGACAGTAGAGTTTCAGTATACCGAATCGAAGTTCCTTTTGTAAGACACGAAATAAAATAAAGTGTCAGTAGAGTCACTTTAACTTAATTCGCTCCAAGTTAGATTAGGGTACCTTTGATACAGGTAGCACCAGCAGGCTGCGCCACTAGGGTGCATGTCGGGTCTCGATGCGTAGCCACCTCCACGTGGTGAGACCTGGTAATTGGTATCGTTTTCCAAAGAAAAATCTTTGGCAAACGATACCAAGCTAAGAGCTATGCCCAATGTTTGAGATATGTCCTATCTCTTGTAAATTTTCAATATTCCTTTTGAACTTTAAATATAGAAAGTAGGCAATATCTGTTTAAACAATATTTAAATAAAGAAGAATTAAGATCAGTAAGAAAAGGAATGCAAGTAAGGGATGGTAAGTAAGTAAGGTAGGTATAAGGTAAGTAAAATAATTAAAACATACTGCAAAGCAGGAAAAGTATTATCCAAGGAATTGTTGGAAATGACGTAATTTCTTAGAATTGGTCGGCGAACACCTCCTGTTGTTTTATGTTACCCTAATAGAAAGTTGCAAAATCGGCCGAAAATTTTACGGCAAGGCTACAAAAATATTGTCCAAAGAATTCTTGGAAATGACGTCATTTCTTGGTATTGTTCGGTGAGAATTTTTCGATCGATTTTACGATTTTGTATCAGGAGTACATAATATGACAGGAGGTTGTTCGCCGAGTCAGTTCCCAGAAGTGACGTCATTTCCAAGAATTCTCGGATAATACTGTTGCCAACTTGAGGAAAAGTTTCTGTCTGATTTCGTGATTTTATATCAGGAGAACATAATGTGGCAGGAGGTTGTTCGCCGAGACAGTTCCAAGAAATGACGTCATTTCCAAGAATTCTTTGGACAATATTTTTGTAGCCTTGCCGTCAAATTTTCGGCCGATTTTGCAACTTTCTATTAGGGTAACATAATATGACAGGAGGTCGTTCGCCGAGACATTTCCAAGAAATGACGTCATTTCCAAGAATTCTCGGTCAATACTTTTGCAGCCTACACAGACGACACTTTTGCCGCTTTTGGACAATACTTTTGCCGTCTTTGGTCAATACCTTTGCCGCCTCGATGGACAATACTTTAGCCGTTTTTGGTCAATACTTTTGCTGCCTTGGCGGACAATACTTTTACCGTTTTTGGTCAATACTTTTACAGCTTCGGTAGACAATACTTTTGCCGTTTTTTGTCAATACTTTTACAGCTTCGGTGGACAATACTTTTGCCGTTTTTTGTCAATACTTTTGCCGCCATGATGGACAATACTTTTGCGGTCTCGAAGAAAAATTTTTGGGCGATTTCACGACTTTGTATCAAGAGAACATAATATGATAGGAGGTCGCTCGTCGATACAGTTTCAAGAAATGACGTCATTTCTAAGAATTCTCGGACGATGCTTTTGCTGCGTCGCCGAGAATTTTTCAGTCGATTTTATGATTTTGTATCAGGATAGCATAACATGAGAAGAGATTGTTTGCCGATCGATTCCAAGAAATGACGTCACTTTCCAGGAACTTTATAGAGACAAATTTCGCAGCATGTGCGTGAATATACATACTATATGTAGACTATTCGTTCTAGAAGATTTTAATGATTTCACTTAGCTTATTTACCATACTTACCTTACCTACCTTACTTCCTTACTTACCTTATTTCCCTTACAGAACTCTTCTTAATTTACATATTACTTTAGCAGATTTTGTTCACTCTTAATTTTCAAAGTTCAAAGAGAACATTGAAAATTTACAAAAGATAGCACATATCTTAAACTTATTACTAAATCATTGCTGACTTATTTATAATGTATAATTCACTTATGTCCAAATAATGTCTATCTTATAATTAACTTATACCTAATTAATGACTGGCTTACAATTAAATTATAACTAATTAATGACTAATTTATAATTAACTTATTACTCAATCATGACTAATTTATAACTAACTTACAACTCAGTTATAACTAATATTTCAACTTTGGCGCGTAGCTCTTAGCTTGGTATCGTTTGCCAAAGATTTTTCTTTGGAAAACGATACCAATTACCAGGTCTCACCACGTGGAGGTGGCTACGCATCGAGACCCGACATGCACCCTAGTGGCGCAGCCTGCTGGTGCTACCTGTATCAAAGGTACCCTAATCTAACTTGGAGCGAATTAAGTTAAAGTGACTCTACTGACACTTTATTTTATTTCGTGTCTCACAAAAGGGGTTTCGGTTCGGTATACTGAAACTCTAGTGTCGCAACGCTAAGTTATGTTCAAGTTCCCATAAAAATAGGGAATGAAATATCAAACACGCGAGCAAATAGAAAATCGCGACGCGCCCGAACGAGATCGCGATTATTCGAAAGGCCGACTAGCCTAGGCGATGTACTCCCGTGTACAGAGATAACTTCATACCTTGGCACCCTCCCGATCGGGCCTAGCTCAATTCCAGTCACTGTCGCACTCGCCAAGACTTACACGTGGACCAAGGATAGTCCCTGAACCAATGAAACTTCTAGTGTCAACGCGAGGGCCCTGCTGGGCGGTTGCCGGCCAAGACAGACACTTCGCATCCCAGCCACACGGGGTAGAACTTAATCATCCCTGTGGTCTAACCGTAGATGGTACTAGTCCGTCAGCCAGCATGTGCCCGAGCCCCAGTCGCGTACGACTTAGGCAGCGGACCGCCCCGTCGAGGTCAGAAGACGCACTGATCCGAGGGGGTCACCCTGGAACCCGATGCATGACGAGATTGACAGTGACTGGAAATGAGTGTCGGAGACGAGTCGTGAGGATGACTTATGAAGCATGTACTTATCGAGTACACGAGAGCACGTCGCGTAGGCTAGTCGGTACTTAAGAACAATCACGACTATCGCGAGAACAATTATGTTCTATTTGCTAAACGAGGGGGATAAGAAAATGATAGAGAATTTATAAATTTCGCTCCAAGTTAGGTAGCTTACCTTTGTACAGATAGCGCGCACATGATACTTAGTCTATGGATCTATCTTATGATTACTTAAAAGTAAACGCACGCATCGTTCATTGATGTGTCGCAAACAGAATCTTGAGAAACCTAAAAGCTAAAACAGAATATATTATTGTTAATATGTAGCTGAAAGGAAAGGGATTAGTACGAGGAAACCATCAAGGATAATAACCAAATGGAACGAGCAAGCCAACGACGAGACCTGAACAACCTAACTGCGAGACAGAAACATTCCAACGGAGAGATATAAACATACCAACGAGGAAGCGCTCGAGTATTATACGAAATACTCGAACGCTCTAACGAAAACAAATCGAACGGAAGTCGTAAAATTTGTGAAAGGAAAGATTTAGCCAACGATGAGACATAAGTAAACCAACGATGAAGCATTCGAATATTGTACGAAATACTCGAATGCTGAAACAAAGAGACAAATAGAACGAAAGAAATAAAATCTGGAAGAAGAAAAATAATTAGAACCTGAAAGAAGAAATTATTGTTAAATTATTTAAGAGAGTGGACAATGGCTACTGAATAGCCATTGATTTAGCCAACGATGATATACAAATAAACCAACAACGAAGTATTCCAATATTGTGCAAAATACTCGAATGCACAAACAATGAAACCTAGAATAAAATAAATAGAATCTGAAAGAAGAAAAATAATTAAAACCTGAAACAAAAAATAATTAGTACCTGAAAGAAGAAATTATTGTTAAATTATTTAAGAGAGTGGACAATGGCTACTGAATAGCCATTGATCTAGCCAACGATGATATGCAAATAAACCAACGACGAAGCATTCGCATATTGTACAAAACACTTGAATGCATAAGCAATGAAATCTAGAATAAAAGAAATAGAATCTGAAATAAGAAAGATAATTGAAACCTGAAACAAAAAGAAGCAATATTAACGCGAACCTCCCGAAGTCGAACCGACAACTGGCTCGTGTCTACACACGGGCCCCTTATATAGCGACGGACGGCCGAAGATCGGCGAAAATTTCCGAACTTCATCGATTCCATTAATTTCTCTTTTTCCGTGTTAATAACCAATAATTTAGTAATTGTTTTATTATTGCTATAAGTTTACATTCTGGACAATTTGTTATTAACAATATTAATTTGTTATTAACAGTAAGTGCAATTATTTATGAGCTCTTTGCAAATTATATATATATTTTAACATAAGTACTTTTTAAGTTCAAGTAATAATCAATAATTTATTAACTTCTTCACTTTTATTATAAATTTACGTTATGAACAATTTGTTATTAATCAATTTAATTTATTATTAATAATAAATTCTAAGATTTATTCATTTTTTATAAACTATAGCTGCTTTCGCACTTTCATGGAATAAATTTTCCATGATACGTATATATATATTAAAATATTTCTATTCCCTCTGCATTTTTACCTAAAATGAAGCATTGCTCGGAAAATGAAAACGTTGGAAGGTTCAGTTCTATCTTCAAAATTAGATGAGAGCTAATTTGTTAAGAACTTTATATTAAAAAATCTTTATTTATGTATTTATGTATCGAATAACAAAGCTGTTTAAAACTATAAACGATTTAGAGAAATTTCTTATAATTTTGCGATTACTATAAAAAACTACATGAAAAAATATATATATGTTATGCATATAAAAAATGAGATCTACTGGACAATGGCTTTGGTATCGATTACTTGTGACTACGGCCCTGATGAAGCTAGATGTTGCGAGCAATGATTGCGTGGCGGCAAAATCCCGCTTACGTGTTCCCGATATATATTTTATTGTCCTTTCAACATTGAAGATCATCCTAAAATTATTTGTCTATAGTTTCTTCTTCAGAAAAGTTTACGGAATATGCTACTGTCTAGGAAATTCGTATTAGATAAAGAACATTTTGTGAAAAAGCAAGAATATGCGTAGGAATTACGTTCGGAGGCTTACTTTTAAACTTCGGTGATCAGTTACAGTTATTCAGAAGTACAAATAATTATAATCATAGACATTGACACACTTGGGATATCCTCACCTAATTTATAAGGTAACAATGAACCTCCTGACGTTCGTACTTTTCACCTAATACTTCATTTTATCCAAAAATCCTGCGTTTCTAGAAAAGAGCAATTTCATTTATGAATTCTTATTTAAATATATAAGTTCTATAAAAATTACCCTGTGGATATTACACATTAAAAATCGTGTTAAACCGTATTATTTTAAATGTCAATGTCAAATACGATTTTTTGTAAAATTATGATGATATAGTAGCGAAAGAATAAACAGAAGAATGGCAGTCTGTAACAAAAAATTATTTGAATAGGAAATAAATATTAATTCAAATTTTAATTATAATATTTTTTCATTAGTTACATACAATACGTGTATATTATGTATTTATTGTAAATAAAGAATAATGTTATGCCAAACTGAATTTCACCTCTACTGCATAACAATTGCAGTTGAGATATCCACCGTCGGCTGGATTTCTTCAGTAGACAGTGTCTTCCGGACTTGCAATTACACAAGGTTTTCTACCAAACAGGAAGCTAAAATTTCTAGGCAAAGAATACTTAAATGCTTCAAATTTTAACACTTCAAATATTATAATAAATAATAAACTTTAAATATGGTATAATAATAAATATTAAATTTTAATTCTAATATTTTAAATTCAAGATGGTTTAAATTGCGTATACTTTCAAACTATATCTTAAACTATATCTTAAACAATATTTATTATATCTTAAGGAATTGTCAATGTTACAAAGTATTTTTGATGATTCATAATTTTCTTTTGAATTCTAAATTTCTACTTTTAAGCACAAAGAACCAGAATTATGAATATGCTAATGAAATATACCGATATATTAATCACAAATATATTAACCAACAATTGAATATTAAATTATTTCTACGTTCTTTATAGTTACTGACTACTAGCCAAATAGCTCAATTATTTGCTTCAATTCATTCTAAATGCATCCATAGCTATAACAAAAGGGGCCCGATTAAAGAAAGACTTTGGAACGAAAAATTTTGAGTTTACCTTTCCCAAACCTCAGTTCAAACAGATTCGTGGTTCGGGTGGCGTCATTTTCACCGAGAACCACTTCCTCGTAGGCATATTTGACCAATAAATAATTTATCAAACAAATTGATCCCCAGGGACTATAAACAGATACTTAGAGGCACGCGTTTCACTCTACACCTTCGTCAGAGAATCAATTGACCATTCTATCTGTTAGGTTACCCTATACGCTAACTGGACAATTAATATTCGACAAAACATGAGACCCCTACTGTGAGAACCGGGACCCGCGGCGTGAAATCTCTATTATCGAGGGGTTGGTATGGTACCCCGTTGATCCGTAGTTGTATGTGTACTCTGGTCGAACTGGTGTTGACAGGGACCCCTTGCTCGTTGGAAATAATGTAATCGCGAATTAAATGTTTGCTCGGATATCCGCGATTCCCTGGTATTTCTGGTAGCTAGAAAGGAAAAGAGAGAGGAGATATTTATACCTTTGACTTAACTGAGTTGTATACATAGATATAGATAAATATTGATAATATTCTACAAATAAATATAAATAAATAAATGTAGATGTAATGGATTTAACAAATATAACAAAATATAAATACAAATAAATAAATATATATAGCTAAATATTATTTTGAGAAAATTGATTAAGAATTAAAAAATAAAAATAAAATAGAATTTATTTGAATTTTAAAAAGTGATACGGTTTATCGTACAAGATACTTTACTGTGTATACTTAACTGGAATATGAATGAAATACAAATTACTCGTTATATGAATGGCCAATATTTTAAACTCCTCAATGTCTTCTTGTATTATAGGCATTAAAAATATATCATACCATAATCCACCTAAATTTAATATTTAATTCTGTAAAGTAAATAATTGCATAGTATTAACCAAATAATAAAAAAGTTGCAGGATAATAATGATTATAAAAGATATAAAAAATAAGATTAAAAAATTATATGTGGATATATCGAGGTGAAGTTATTGATAAAAATAGAGAGAAGAAGATTTGGCGAAGCAGGAAAACACAATGGCTCTCGTCCGCGGTTGATATTGATAAAATCTTCGAGTATCGATTCTGAGAGGAGGATGTGAGCCAGATGCGATTCAAGTATCGGTTTTACGAGTATCAATTCGCAAATGTTCCGGAGCGTGCCGTTTCGAGTACCGCCGTGACAAATTTCAAGAGCGCATTGTGTCCCCACAAACGATTATTTATCTCAATTTGTCACGTACCTGGGGTGAGAAACTTGGCTAAGACCGAATTCTCAAGTATGCGTTATTTTTTTGACTTCAATTTAGTTTACCTACAAATTCAAAGAAAAATTCATCTCTTAAAAAAGTACATTTGTAATAAATTTGCCTCTCAATTCAATTTTTAAACGTTTAAACTTGAGTTAGTACTATATTATATACATACATATATAGTAACACAGACGATATTATATTATGTTTCTTCCATGTAGATTCCGGAATAAGAAACAAGTTTATGGCGGAAAAAACCAATTAACCTTTAAACAACTATAAAGACTACAACTGTAAAATAACGCATTAAAATAGTGCTATTGAATCCACATAAGAAATCATGAAAGATTTGCCTCACTTTATTTTATTTGAAATAGTTGTCTACGAGATATTTCATCGTGTCAACTGAAATGGAACACTCTGTATACATTTATTATTTTACTAACCTGAACTCGGCTGACGTTTACACACACTTGCATCTTTCACAATAAACCAAAATGTATTATTATTACTTCTTAAATAAAGAAAGAATCAATATTTTCTACGTCTTCATTACAGTTCTTTTTAAAAGAAGAAGAGATTAGGTAGGATTTCAATCACCAGATAACGTTAGAATATGTAAATGAAACGTAAAAGAGACTCTGGTTCTTCCATTCGAAATATCCGTTTTCGTACGTTCCTATAGCTAATCCCAATTATGTTGGCAGATCTATGCTATATTGGCGGTCGACAATACTAATTCGTTTCGAGACGAGCAGATACTCGTTTTTCAGTATAGATGGCGACAAAACTTTGCCGATGCACTAGTACAACCCTAGCGAACCAGCATTGTGATCGTATTAACACCTTGCATAATTGCATCGCCACCGACGCCACCGCGATTCTCATTGTGCGTCCGTTAAACACGTCTCATTTGAATATTGGCCTATTCAACACTCTGTCTGTCTGCTGCATAACCTCTTTCTCGCACTGGGAAGCTCGATCGCTGATAAAGGGGAAGCCGTGTATTCCTGGTTGCTTCCTATAGTATTCTATACACTCAATTTACAGTTAATAACGTAGTACCATGTTATTCCTACACAGAATGTAATGGAGAAGATGTCATGAAGATGTTGAAGATTGTTTAACTTGGAAAGTGCAGTATGTTTACAATTTTTGCAGCATTGTGTTACATATACGTATTGACGATATAGTATCAAGTGGAAGAATTTGACAAACATACTTAACAGTATTATTGAACTATCGTTTTTAGCAACGTAAAACAAATATATCCTTTAAAAATATATCCTATTTGAATTGTTATATCTATATTTATTATTTTTTTGGTATACATAAGGCTAAATTATTTCGAAATACATTGATTTACTTTGACATTCATATATAACTTACTTAGTCATTTCGATATGTAATTTAATGTAATTCGATATATAATTACTAAAGTATTAGACTCATATTTATAGATACTTTTCGAATTCAATATTCATGAATATTTAAAATTCAACTATTAATATTATCGGAATATTAATGATTGCTATGAATATATAATTTGATATCTAAACGGAAAGTAAATATAATGGAACATGAAATAGACTAATATATTATCAATAATACTTCACTAAATAAGCGAAATTTTGTTAAAAACCACAAAATTTTAAAGTCGAATATCTAACCTCAAAAAATAATATACACAATTACGTTAAATGAAAGGTATTTATAATAATTTATGTTATTATTAGTATAATATGTATGTTACTAGTACATCTAATCACATTTCGAATATTTCAACATTAATTATAACATTGTTTTTAGATTTTTCAACAAAACAAATTTACCTCGAATATTTCACTGAAGAAAAATTTTGAAAAATTCAACGAAACACTTGAAGAAGATAACTACGACTGTGAAAGAAGCCAGAATTAATTTCCACTTTAAAGAGTATCATAAAATTTTCCTTATCCCTCCACCTTTTTTCGGTCGCGTAAAAGGCCTCCGTTCCACAACCTCTATAAAAACTGTCGAGTGTCTTGAAATAAAATCGCCGAAATTTTCAGATTTTAAGAAGAGTTCTTCTGTCTCTCGTTGGTCGGACTGCCGCCAAATTATGGAAAGAGGAGGGGCAGTAGAGTTGAACAATTTCAGCGGTACCAGGCAGTAGGAGGATGGAAAACGATAGAAATAAAATTTTAGTCCAGCAGTAACAATAAACCACAGCACTCTGGAGGCCGAAGCTTTGGCTGTTAAACGATCCACCAATGGCTGGAAGGACTAAGATTCGGTTTCTCCCTGGAACAGCCGCGATTGGTTGGAATCTCCGCCCAGGGGTTGTATCGATCATCCCCTTGGCGCTTCAGCAACCTCTGGTATATAAAGCAGCCTCCCCAGGGACACTAACGATAGTCTGACTCTTTGCTATCTCATGCACCCTCGGTTCCCGCCACCCACCGTCGTGAAGTGATCCTAGGGAGGCTGGAAGTAAATTCTAATACGGTTAATTAAAAGGAAAAAATAAAAGAAACGTTTAGTTAACAGTAGACTCATTTTTAGAAGTGAATCTTTCGGGAAGAGACTCTCGAAAAGAACCGGAAGTTGATTAGGAATCCTGAAGAGATTGAAACTTTAGTAAATTAATTTGGAAGTTGCAAGTGAAGTGATTAATGAGCTGTTAAGGAAAAGCAACAGTTATGGCGAGCCATTCTAATTACGAATACGAGGATAGAGGACAGAGGATGCGACACCGGGTTGGTACAACTTCTAGAGCCGCAGACTCTACTGTGGCCTGCACTAGGTGAGGATTTCGTCGAGTTTCTTAGTCTTTTCTTTGAAGACTTGAATTTAAAGCATCGTGTATCTACGTCTTAAATTTATCTTCTTTTCTAAAATTATACTATTTGACTTTTCATTATACTTTCGATCTAAAATTTCGTTTCCGTTCTTATGGACTAGTACTAGATAACATTGTAGAAAAATTGTTTATTAAAGATGGAACAAGTAATAACAATGAAGAAAGAGATTTTGTTTATAGTTTTATGAATAATTAGAATTTTCGATGGGTTTAAATACGTGAGAATAAAGAATTTGGAGTACTTCGTGAAATGGTAATAATTATCGGTTACAGTAGTCAATATTATGTTGGGCCGAGCAGCGACATCAGTGAAGAAGATCTCGCAGAGTTGCCTTCTTGCGTTTATGCGAGTAGGTCTACTCAACACGTCGCACACACCTCCTCACACACTCATTCTCCTCTCCATTACCACATGCCGGTTTCTACACCTGGTAATTCAACTGATAAACTTAAGAATTTTTATACTAGATACTAAATACTTGATAATCATGATGATGTAGTTAATAATTCATATATGATGATAGGCAAATTTCTCAGAACTTTGTGGACATTAATTAAATTTCGAATTTTGTATTTGTACAGAAATTTGTTGAAGTTTTTTTTTAGTCTTGAATATAATTAAATAATATTACTTTTTAACTAAGTTTTCTTGCGAAGAAACAAAATTTATTATGTTATTCCTGTTTTAGATCATAATGATACCGAGATAAATGGTGTAGAAGAGGGTTACTATCCAAATGGCAGTCCTTACAGAATTCAGCGACATGCCGCCAATATACGTGAGAGGAAACGTATGCTGAGGTGAGAAATTATTCTCGATGAAATTATTCTAACTTTAGAAGCAACAACTATAAGTAATCGGTCATTTGAAATATTAATTTTCTTATAATTTCTTTAATAAATTAGAAAAGCGAATATAACATAGTAGAGAAACATTTTCTATTACAATGAAAATTGCAATAATTTTACTTGAATAGTCCACATTAACAAAAATTGCGCAAAAGTCAATGAACAAGTGAAACAAAAGAATAGAGTGAACAGTTAAACAGGTTGTCAGTGAGATTACGATTTTTAGCAGCATCAACTCGGCTTTCGACGAGCTTCGAGTTCACGTACCAACGTTTCCATATGAGAAGAGACTGTCTAAGATTGATACTTTACGCCTGGCTATAGCATATATTGCTCTCCTTCGAGAAGTGCTGGCTGCCAGACTCGATCCATTAACTTATGTCGAGAGGTGCCTTAGAGGAGAAATAAATGGGGAACGTGCTGAATGGAATACCAGCGGTGAGAATTATTAAGCAAAATTATTTATTATGCAATCAAAAGTATGGAAATACTTGATGGAATTACAATATCCCCATGGTTGGTGTGAAATTCGGTAATAGATTACAACCACTGAGGGCTACATCCCCACTATTTCATGTTTCTTTCACTATATAGTTATACATATAGTTTGCTTCAAACACGTGAAAAAATTTGTATATCACGTAATTTATTATATGCATTTTCCAAATATAAAAAGTATTGTATATAAAAATAACTAAATATTCTTTCTATTCGTAGATCTGACGGCACGTCTATCATGGATAAATTGGGAGAATCTAGGTGTGAATCCCAACCGACGATCAGTCTTAACCACACTAGCCCTAACGACAGACAATATGAATTAAAAAACAGAAAAAGTCATCGAAAATAATTGCAGATGAATTCTCCTTTTCTTTGTAAATAAATCCCAGTCGAATAGAGTGCCAAAGAATGTTATACATAAATATGTATACATTTCAGTTCTAATCTGGACGTGCAATACGAGCGATGATATTATATTTCGTATTTCTACATATAAATAATAATATATTATACGTACACGCGTGTACATGTAAAATGGGAATAGCTAATCTAGTTTTAGTATTTTATTTGGAATAAAATCAGCGCTTGTGAGGAGCTACAATTACACTGTATTTCATTGAGTGATACCTTCTTGTTCAATTTTCTTTATTTGTAAGATGATATTTTACTCAAAGTAATAAACTATATTAATTTTATTCTGATTAAATTTTGGAAATAAAAACATCACAATTTTTTAATATGTGCAGTATTATAAATTAAAGAATTAACAATTTATAAATATTTCTTGACAATAATTTTCATTTTGGACGATATTAAAGTTGATATGATACAAGTTTAAGTATGAAGGTAAAATTATTATAAAAATTATTACCCACAGTCGAAAACATGATAATTTTTTTTTCCTCACCATTTCTGCTTTCTAAAGAATTAAAATGATAAACATAATAAATTAAAATTAAAATTGTGTTAATTTTTCAAAAACTTAATAAAATATCAAATTAAAAATTAACATTTGAATAAGTAATAGTGATACAGCGCACTCTCGACCAGCTAATCTAATTCTAGGGTAATGTACCATTACCGTTTCACCATCATCGAACACAAATCTGGATTACCAGATGACACTATTGTTCCCATTATTGGACCATGAGAAACAAAAGCATGTGACACGTGCTCGGAGCCAGTGTATCGGTTATATTTTCTTCGATCATTTGTATACTAAACACAAGCCATTTCATTTAATCGACAAGTGTTTTTCAAGAAACTTATTCTACATCGAAGGACTTTATACACCTATTTATAACACAATAGAAATAAATATTTTTCGCCGATAGACGTGTTCAGTGCATCGTATTTAATTTATACATTTTTCCACTCTCTTTTCCAAAAATATTGTTTAACCGACCAATTAAAAACTATTACGTATTCCTGTGAATGTTTGACTAAATTTTGTGAGAAATGAAATGGAAAATTCGAAAAAAATGGAATCGAACCAACAAAATTTTTATGTTGACAAAGACGACGATGACGTGAGCGTGATTGCTGTGATAGGAAAAGAAAACGATCGATCTTCAAGGCAGCAGCAAGATGAAAAACCGAATAAGAAACAAGAGGATCGACGAGTGTTCGAGTTGAGTGACGAACGATGTAAAATGGCACTTCGAAAGCAACTCGATCTGAAATTATTATCGACTGAGCAGGATAATGTAGTGGATGATTACGACGATGTAGAAATTTTACAAAAACTTCCTCCTGAAACAATTGTTATTAAACAAGAAAAGAAATATAAAGATGATAGTGATTATGTGCGGGATTCGACGGAAACGAGTAGTGGTGGGTCGAGTTCTAGTAGTGGAGTAACAAAAGTTAAAAGAATTCATCGAGCTACAAAAAAAAAGTAGGTATACAAGGCTTAGGAATTTAAGTTTTTTGTAAATTTCATATTTATGAAATAGAAGTTAGAATATTGTAAGAACTTCAATTGTTCTGTTAATTTTTTTTTTACAGAAAGTTTGTATTCAATGTCTCGAAGTATTTGTATCATATATTGGTAACTATGCGACATTTTTGCCAAATATAAATTGAAGAAAAGAGATATTAATTGCTAAATAAAATATTTTAAACTATTTGTATAATTTTATGCTAATTTCTATAATTTCTATAATTTGGACTTATTTTTATAACTTTGTTACAGCCGTGAACCAGCAGAAGTCAGAAGAAATCCGATACGTGTTACGAAAAAAGATCCAGACAAAGATTTTTCTCGACCAAGACAACGATTACTTTCTGTAAAACGAAGGGAAATGCTTCTTAATTCAGAACCTACTAAACGTGGAAAATCTACCATGCCCTATATGAATACAAGATCTGTTACTCGTAAAATGTATAACGTTGGGGCTACTTACCAAGCACCCACAATAAAAGATGAAACAGAGTGGAAAGAATGGCCTGTTCATGGTATGCATGAACGTCCAGTCTTTCATCCGCAGGTAAGAATTTTAAACAGTTGTTAAATAAAAAATATGCATTTAATAATTTTTTATTTTTTACTTTTTATTATTTAAGTACTAATTAAATATATTTGCCAGGTTGGATTAGCTGCGGAATATTTGGGGCATTATTTCACAAGTTTAGATGGATTTTCTTACCGAGAAATAATTGATCGTCCGGAAATAGAAGTGGTATCTGTAGATCCACATTGCGACTTCCTCCCCTCATCTACTAAAAAAAAACAAAATAAAAAAACCAAACCTAATAAAGGTTTCTTCAATACTAAAAACGTAAAGACAGAGTCTTTGAACTCTTCTGAGAAGTACAGGTCTTTTGAAACTTGTATGCATGAAAGTTTCCACTCTGTTCTCGGTTATTGTTCCCAAGTAATGACTCCGACTTATAAAGCGACTGTAGAAGGGAAGATAAATAAGTTAAGTGACAGCAAAAATTCATCTAAAACCTCTAAAGAAATGGAGAAGCAATCTCTTGTGAATACTTCTATGACAAATATTGTTGAACAAAGCTCTAAAAGCGAATCTACTGTTAGTTTTGATAATTTGCAAAAATCAGCAGCAGAAACCAAGTTTTTTGATAATTATGGAGTCACCATGTTCCCACAAAATGTCAAGAGTTTTACTCAAGTTCCAAAGTCGCGTTTATTTCCAGCTCAGAAGGTGTACATAGCCAACTCTCAAAAGTCCATTGCCTTCACCAACCTTAAAACGTTACAAGGAGGGCAGATGAAGATACAGGACGTGATGCGGTCGTCTAAGAGTCCTTTCATTTTACTAAATTCTTCAGATACAAAGGAACCGCAACTTTCGAAGTCAATTTCGAGAAATATAAATGCAAATAAAATAGAAGAATCTTCTGCCAATGAAGAAACTTTAGGCGAACTGACATCAATATATAAAAATGTATCTAGCGAGGAGCCGACTGGAAAGAAACGTGGGAATAAGGTAGAATTCACGGTGACAAAGTATCTTTTCGATAATATGCAACAGAACAAATTTCAAATGGGAAAAGAATACAATACCAACGAAAAGAAATTATGTTACGAGACTCCTGGTAAAGACATACATGTAAAGGCTATTTCTACCGACCAAAATAAGACTTGGTGCAATGGCGAGACTTCAGAAATAGCGAAAATCCTTTCGGAATACAATAAAAGTAATCTGAAAAAATCAGGCATAGAAAATCAAACCTTTTATCCTAGCATGAAGAATATTAAGGTTAAAGAACTTTGTATTAAGGAAGAAAATGCCAAACAAAGTGTTCAAGAGAGTTCCATAGATAAAAATGTAAACATAAGCTTCCCTCAGGGAAAATGGAGGCGGTTCCACTTAACTGTGGAAAAGTTGAAGGATTTAAAAGGTAATTCCAATGAGAAAAGACATTCTGTGGGACTTGTGAATAGGCAATCGTTATTTAAAATCGATCAAACAACTGGAGAAATCTTTTCTGACAGGAAAGTTGAAAATTCTAAGCAATTAGAAACGTTTCAAAAAGGGCGATTAAATGTAATGAATTTTGAGAAGAAAGAAAGTACATCGACAGTAACGAGAAATGTAGATACAACAATAACGAAGACACAATCTCTGCAAGAGTTGTTAGAGAACACGGCCATGTTGTATTGTGCTGCTACTGGCACTCATCAGGACGATTTAGCTAATTACATTGATAATTTAGATGCTGCACAGAGCATACAGTGGTTAGAAACTTGCAATAATTTAATTGTGTGAATCATTATGTTGCACAAAAGAAATGTTACTAGGTTAATTTTTGTAATTTTATGATAAAACTTCAATGCATTTATCTTTTTCAGATTTTAATCCTCTTACAAAGAATTATTTAATTTTGCATGTACACATATTTTTTTCGTAATCCTTGAGGTTGGTATCTTAATTAAGGTATCGTAAAAGGGAACTTAAAAGACAGGAACGATGTTTTCGTTCTTTCATTAATGCCTTAATTAATCTAAACACAAAATAGTAGAAATTTTTTTTCAATCATTTTCATTTACACTGATTATATATCTCATTATATAAAGTTATTTCGTTTTAATAATCGCGTTTATAGACTGGAAGCATATTAAAATATTATCTTAATTTCTAATTCGTATATGAACTATAATTTTAGTTTGAGCTACTTGGATGCTAGACTTTTAAAAAATATGAATCTTGATTGTTCTTAACTCTTTGCACTTTAATTTTACTCCTGAAGTATAGTTAACATATATATTGAAATATATTTTAATATATGCAATATTTATGTAATTACAATGTAAAAACAATAAAGTAATTTAAAAGAAATAATTAACATTTTCTGGGGAACTAAATTTCTAGTTTTTTTTATATTTTCCATATAAAATAGATAATTCAAGTGCAAAGTGTTAATTACTAAAGGAAGTCTCCTACATTTTCGTAGTTAATACAATGCCATCGTTGATCCCAGCATGTATAAAAAGCATGCAAATTACAAGAATCGCAGAGTAGACGAATAAGAGGGCGATTACGCCGAGGTATCGTTGTCAGTCTCTGTTTTGTCGATGCTTTTTATGAACATATCTGTAAAGAAAAGCGAAAGAACCAATTTCTAAAATCGCCGATTGAAATTATCTATTTAATCTATAAATCAATTAAGAAATGTCTTAGTTAGAATTTAAAAGAGTCTCTATGTTATTTGTTACTATAGAAAAAATATTTTTTTATCACAAGTTCCTATTTTGTACACAAGTTTCATTTTTTAAGAAATAAATAATTCATTATTATAACAATTCATGAATGCAATAAATGTTATTCACATAATATAGTGTCCTGTTCAGTTATTTTATCATTAATTAATTAACTCACCTTTTTCTTTCTGATTCTAATTCACTTTCTTCGCTAATTGTCTTATCAGCTATTTCTTCCATTGTTGACTCTTCCTCACTATCTTCTTCGCATCTCCAGCTGGAACTTTTAGTAGAATCTTCATTCCTAGATTTCATTTTAATATTTTCTGAAGGCTTTCTGTTTACTTTTCCCGACGTTTTTCTGTGAATTTTTCTTCTATGTTTTTCATCTTCGCTGGAAATTTCAATTTTAAGGTCTTCAACGCGTGATATTTTTCTTTTAATATTATTCCTTTTCGCTTTTCCATATCTTCCAGAATTTCTAGAACTAGAGGTAGAATAACCAGTGTCTTGGCGTGTTTTCCTATAATTTTTTATAATCACAATAATAATATTTAGTTTCTAAATTTTTACATGTTAAA
Source organism: Eufriesea mexicana (assembly GCF_001483705.2). Lineage (NCBI taxonomy): Eukaryota > Metazoa > Arthropoda > Insecta > Hymenoptera > Apidae > Eufriesea > Eufriesea mexicana. Next base: position 151,054 of record NW_016910419.1, read on the forward strand.
TATTAATATTCTATACCTTTTCGAGTGGGTAATATTTCTAGGAGAAGAATCAAATTTATCTGCTTTTTCCGTGGTTTCTTCACTGTCAGTGTAATTAGCTTCTACATCTTTATCTCTTCTTTTCTTTATTCTTTTTTCTTCGGAAATCTTTTTATTTCTTACATCTTTATAAATATCTTCTCTGGATATGATACTGATATTTGGTATTTCAGATTTCTTTTTCCTCTTGTTCCTATTTTCCGTCTGCACTACGTACAGTCGGTAAAGTTGCAGGAGTATCACTAAAGTATTCTTACACGTGAAAAAGATATTCATATAACTGACTATACGATAGTGAACTATTAAAATTAATCTAAATGCAAGAAACGGTCCATCCTGTAATATTTTGAAAATATTTAATCTTCAGAAACTTTAAAAATATGAAATAAATTATTTTGTAATATTAATGTATTGTTGGCAATTTAAAAAACTTACTATTATTAAATAAAGTATGTATTTAATAACTTATTAGCAAAATATACAATTTAAAAATAAATCCTAAAATAAATATTAATATTAATATAAGATGAAAAACAAAATCATAAGTATAAATTATAAATTTTCAACGTTACTATATGAAAATATTTTCTATGATTTAGAAAAATTATAGAAGTAAAACAAACCTGTAAAACCATGTTCAAAGCAATTCCCCACACGTCTATACTGCAACAACTAGTTTCGGTGTGTACCCGCTTTTTGACAGCACTTCCAGAAGATAATCTAGATTTCCGAGACTTGGTGGCTGTCAAAACGACAGTAAATTGCATCAACGACCATGCCCAAATTCCCAAAGTTAAATAAACTAAGACAGGTTCGCGAGCTATACGATCCTCTTTAAAGGAGTCAAAGAATTCAATGATATCTGCTGCTGTTCCAATATATACCAATAATAATTGACTTAGTTGATCTCTAGTTAAATCTCCCTTTGGTAACATCCATCTTCCAATAATTAAAATTAACATTAGAAACTGTTCGATCAAAGTTACCCAAGTCTCTGTCGATATCTGTATGTCCGGTAGATGTATGTTTACCTAAATTATATATTAAAAAATAATTTTTCACTCCTTATACATTTCTAATAAGCATTCTTTTAATAATATAAATGGAACTTACACCTAATGCCTTTTCCAGATGTTTTAAGTCCTCAGCAGCTAAATTAGTTAAATCAAAGTTCTCGGATATGTTCACATTCGTTTCGAACGTCCTCAGTCTTTTATCAACCTTGTCTAATTCCAGAAGCCATATTGCAGGAACTACACTGCTTAAGTACAGGAAAACGGAAGGACAAAACCTAAAGGAAAAATTTTTTTTATTAGTAAATAATCCCATTCTTTTCTTAAGGTTACCTTTCACTCGATCGGTAAAACAGGATAACTAACGATTTGTAATATAGTGTAATTTATCCTCGCTTTAGGAGGTGAGCATTCCAGGAATCTTTATTTTGTCTAAAGTTATATTCTGATTAAAAATTTATGATTTATATCATGTGAAAGAATATTAATTAATCACAATATATTATTAGAAAATATCTAATTATAGAATATTAAACAAATGTATATACTACATTTTTTTATGATTCGATATATTGATCTTTTTCAAGAATGATCAAAAATATAGTTTCCATCAAATATGTACTCGATCAATCATATATGTGAATGAAAAAGGATATTAGAAAAAGGGGTCACTGTTACATGGCTCTTTCTGTATATCGATAATTTTCAACGTATAGTGGATTATATCTCGTCCCACTCCTGTTACTAATGCTCCAATTTCCGACTGTCAAATTGAGACGAACCCACAAAAACACACCCCTTCCTTCCAAGCGAAAAGTAGATTTGTTTTATCGAATAGATTGTTAAACTAGAGACCTTGCTTTTTGGCATATTTACTTTAGTAAATTTTTTTATTTTTATATGTAATTCAAAATTAAATTTAATATGTGTATATAATATATTTTAATAGAATATTTTTTATAAATATAATAAATCAAGTCAAATTTATTATTTTTTCCTTCGAGTATTGTTAATAAGAATTATTAAAGTATCATGTAGACCATAGTCCTAAAAATTTAGAACTTCAAATTTTAAAAAATAAATCAGTATGAGAAATAATTAATAAATGTACTTTTATTACTTACCACTTCCACTCTTGATTTTCCTTTATAGTAAGTGTAAATATACCTTCGAAGAACAGTAACAAAATTGGACAGCTCAGGTACCAAAACAAAGGATTCTTTTTAAAAGTAGTTACTTGCCAAATTGCTATAAAACCGTGAGACGCAAAAACTAATCGTGTAATTATCGCTTTAATCGTTGCTAAAAACTTTGCCATTTTCACAAACCATCCAGTTATTTAATTAATAATTATTTCACTATAATTATTTCGTTCTAATTATATTATATTCACGAATTTGTTAACACACTCAAATATCCTTTAGTTATAGCGAGAAATAGAAAAAAATTAGAAATACGAATTTTTTGCAACTTTTGTTTAAATACTACATTTTTATTGTATTCTTTTTCAAGGTAATAAAGTATCAAATTATTTTGCAGTACATCAAATGTCGTTTGACTGGATCTCACTGTATCAGAACTGGAATAAAAGGTCCTAAACGATTTGGATTTCAAACAGCTGTGCGCATGCGTACTTTGACACTGCAAATATTGTCATTTATTCGCAACAGGCGTTTATTAAAAGAAATATTAACTACGTCATTAAACAATTGAGAACTTCCTGTAATTATAAATTAATTATTAAGAAATTTTCATAATACAAGAATCTCCTAGTTATAAACTGACAGAATAAAATTACAAGAAAAATACCTATTAATAAGAAATAAAAATAGCACGAAAAAGGTATAAAATAGGAATGGAAGAAAAGATGAATTCATATAATTAAAATTATATTAAAATCACTTTATGACTAAAAAATTTAAACTCGTTCGATGAATCAGTAAAAAGTAAAATTGTAGTGCAGCTGTATAGCTATAGAAAGTAAAGGAGAATATTTGATTGGCTTATCAATTTCAATACGTTATTGTACTACATATAAAGAAAGTTAATCATTAAACTAATTTTGTAATATTTAATTTGAATTAGGTAGTTATTACATATATTTATTCTCCCATTTGTCATTGTAAATATCGAAGGAGTATTGAAGTCTAATCTTTGAATACTTTTAAATATTAACCTTTAACTATTTTATAAGGTATAACCTTTGTTGATAAAAATATTTTATCGTATAATGTAATTATGACATTAAGGTGCAATGAATCTGTTCGAAAGTTGTCAATTACTTTATTCATGTTTGATTAGCGATTTCTCACAAATAATTAAATTCTTTCTAATAATTCTATAAAAATAAAGAATCGTAGCAGAAACTATTTCTTGATCATAGTATTAAAATGCATCGCACGTCAGTATTTAATTGCTTACTGGAAATTGAATTCAATAGGAGTAACAAGCATCAGTATCTTTTGTTTTCAGTAACAATTTTTACTTGCAAGCATTCCAACAACTTCGTGAAATACAAAGGAATTTATATTTTGCAAGTGGTTTATAAAAATCTATCATATATTTCTTATACTAGATAAAGGAATTCTATTTTAATTAAAAAGTGTCATTCATTCATTAGAATAATTCTAGGCTTTATTCATGAAACCCCGTTTGTCTTTAAGCAATAAATATTTAATTTCTGTGTACCATATTCACTCATTAATATATTTATGATATTGCGAAAAATATTAGTTTCCTTTATCAATCTCATAAGGGTCTCCACATAGATCGGAAATCGCTTAAAATCAGAATCACATTATGTTAAAACAAGCTAATTACAATAATTTATTTGCCCTGTATAATTCACACATATTTCGCGTTTATTCTTTAAAACATATCTATAATTAATTGCGCCTTTTTGACCGTTGTACTTAATTCCCTTTAATGTAATTCCAATACAATCTATCTTACAATCCTTTGCAGGGTTTATTTCGCGCTTTACATCAGGCAATTTTGAAAACGAAAATCAATAACAGCACCTCTAATAATGTTTTAAGTAGTTAAAATCTAGTTACATTCCAACTATTTAATGTACTCGGTGGACAAAAGAAAATGAACATTCTAATTAAAGATAATTTACTAAAAATCACGAAATATTTTTCTTGCCGCGTTTAAACATTATAGAACCTATAACTTTGAGCCTGATTGAAAATAAAACCTCAAAGAGTTAGTACGTATTATCCCTAGAAAACCACTTGTGTACATTCCCATGTGTGATCGTCCTTTAAAATCACCAATAAAGACGTGAATCATAATTTTTCTTTTCTCATCCATCTGCCTCTAGTGAAGCCACAAAATAATAAATCCGCTATCGTTAATTCTATTTAATTAAGTACAAAACACGTTCCTTTAGTACTTTCGCGTGTTCTACGATCCTGTAGCGTGAAACATAAGGAAATACGCTAACGATTTTTATATCGTACAGGAAGTGAGTCTGATGACTGCTTTTTTCCGCATTTTTTTCGTTTCTAGTATACGATATGCATTCAAACATAGCGCATATTTTCAAAAACCAAAAAGAATACATCATCGTTTATCTGGTACTTCAAATAAGTAAGTTGAATGTGTTTTTTAAGCACCTTTCGATAGTTGGCCACTCATTTGCTTAATTATTGAAATTTCTGTTGTGCTCGCTCGTACAAGCAAGATAAACTTAACACCTTGAAGAATTCACAGACTATTAATATTTACACAGGAATTAATGCAATAATATGAGTGATATAGATCGGATATACGAGACTACAGCCATTAATGATTAGAACAAGTAGAAATTTAAGCCAGTACGAATTCATGTTTTTCTTTCTGTTTTTACGAGTCCAAAACTTAACAGTTGGCAGAATTGATGAATAATTTTGCCATAGAAGATCATTGCGAATAATTAATTAATTAATGAATTAAATTCAATCAATTTTCTTTTCTATTATCAATAGTTTCAATAAGAAATCTATTCTCTATCGCCGCAAAGATCTTCAAACAATCTGTTTTTCAAAAACTCGTATTTATATGTTACTTCGAATACGCATTCAAGCAGTCCATCTGTAAATGAATTCTGTTCAACGCTTATATTCTGCATTACTTTATCGTATTTGCTAGAACTCCAAGGAAATAAAAATAGAAAAAAACCGTAGAAAGAGAAAACAATGATAACAGAAGGTGTCTACGAATCGGTGAAATTTTTTCGAAATTGTTCTCAGTCAATGAGAGAACCAACCAGTTTTTGCATTTTCTGAACTGGCGCCTAAGAATGGTATCCTGAGAAATTTCAAAAACTTCTGTATTCTGTTTTAATCGGTGATGGAGATCTGAGCAAATCCTATTAACGCCTTGTCGTCGGGCAGTTCATTGGCTGCATGACCAGAATTCTAAAACAATATTATTTATAATTAACTTATATTCGAAGTTCATAATCTTAAAACAATTATTAAAGTTGAAAATTTACCAATGAAAATGTTACTGTTCGTAATTGGCCGGCACTGTCTATGAGTTTTTGTAGATTTGCTGCTATTACGACGATATCTTTACCATCTACCAATCCTGCACCGACTAATTCCGCTGCTATACCTTCGGCAGAATCCACCCCAACAGCAAATTCAAATCTGATATCATTAAGCTCTCGTTTCTGGTTTCTAAATAAAAAAAATTTATTTTAGTTGAAAATTTCTACTAATATATCATTTTTCTTATAGTACTTTACGTTGCAAGAAGGATTGTTTAGTAATAGCTAAATTAGGAATTGAGAAATTAGGAAATAGGGTTGAAACATACTCGGACTTGTCTTCGAGGGTGAAATGGGTTTCAGGACGTCTGCAATAAAAATATAACTTAAAATAATTACAAAAGCAAATAAAACATTCTAGATAATATTTTTTGAGAAAGAATTCCCCAAAATTCTTTAAATTTTGAGAAAAATTTTCTTATATTAATCTTAAGAGTCCTACAAATAGTAAATTTATTATTAAAATAAAAAACATCAAATATAAAATTTAAAAACATTAAAATCTAATTAAGATGTACCTTAATCTTAGCACCAAATTTATAGGAACATTCGGCTCCGTAGCCTGTACAACAATATGACTTCGTGCTGATTTCACTTGTCCATAAAACTCTTCCTCCGGTTCCTCTTCGGTGCTAGATGCATTTTCGATCGTGTTAACAGGTAAAGCTTCTTTGCCTTCGTCGCCACTAGATGCACTACTATCTTCTTCTTCTGAAGACCAAACCCATTCTCCTGTAACTGTTCTATGCAGACGTCCCGATGTACCAGGTTGTCTTTTTGAAGCCTAAAATAATTATCGAATTAATCAAATAAAAATATACATTATAAATAATTAATTCATTAAATGAAAAATATACCTTTTGTACTCGAGTTTCAAGACTAGGACCACAAGCTACTAAAGTCTGCTGTAAATATTTTTTATCTTTCGCTTTCTTGAAGAACGGATGTTTCAGTAGCTCTGTTGCTGTTGGTCTGAAAAATTATTGTTTTTAATCTGGATTGTTTTTAAAGTTCATAAGAAAGCTTTCAATGAAATTAACCTCTTCGTCGGATCTTTTTGCAAACAATCGACGATCATTTTTCGGAATGTCTTGCCATAGGCTTTGTATTGATCTTTATCGTCGGCGGCAGTATCTAAAGTTGGCGGATCGTTTTGTAGAGTTAACATGAGTACTTTCATTGGTGGGTACTTATGATATGGAGCTGTGCCACTAGCCATTTCAATGGCAGTGATGCCAAGCGACCAAATATCTGCTTTGAAATCATAACCATGGTCCTGCAAAGGTATTCTTACATATCATAATCGATTTTACAGTGTACACATTGAATCAAGATACTAATAGTGAGAATAAATCATGCTATTTAACAGTAACATGCTCTTTATGTCAATAATTCTATTGAAAAAAATGGAAAAGTATAAGATGTGCATATTAATAAATATACTTGACAAATACAGCTGTTATATAATTTACATGCTTAAAACTACATAAACGTATAAAAATCCAAAAATTGAAGTTCAGAGATTTTTAAATTAGAGCAACACGTTTTTATCAAATAAAAATAACGAAAAAGTTAACATAAAGGTAACTAATTTCTAGATTTTAATTTTTATAAAATAAAAATAAACGAGTTTAGAATCTTATAAACAAAGAAGCTTAAATATGAACACCAAAAATGCAGGCTAAGAAGTTGTAATGTTACTTTCCTCTCTCACCTGCTCCATGACCTCAGGTGCCATCCAGCAAGGTGTGCCTACAAACGTGTGTCTAACTTTCTGTCTGCTCAAATCTCGACCGGTCGCTAGCCAAGCACTAACACCGAAGTCAGCTATCTGCACGGTGCCATCTTCTCCTAGTAGGATATTACCGGCTTTTATGTCCCTAATATTATTTTGTTATTAAAATTTGTCTATATATTATCAAATAATCAAATATATTCACTTCGCGTTTCATTCGAAAAAAATATCGCATATTACTAACACTTTATGGCTCGTTTGAATATAAAGAATGACTTCTTTAGAATTGACAATATATTAATATAAATAAATGGTTACTATTGATACAGATTTTAAGAATTTATAATATTAAACAGCAAGAATGGGAGCACAAATTATGCAGGAAGAAAAAATACCTATAATATTTATCCGACTTAAACGTTATAAACTAATTTCTTTTATATTATTTTATAAATGCAGTAAAGAATTAATAAAATACCTGTGTATTTGCCCATTACTGTGGAAGTATTCGAGGCCTTTGAGTACTTCTCGTAAAACTGTTGCTATTGTTGCTTCATCAAACACCCCATGTTTACAGTTTGTGGTTCTAGTTTTGTGTTTGATGATATCCAACAGGGATCCTCCTTCCAGCAGCCTCAGAACAAGCCAGAGCTCCTCTTTCACGACGAATGATGTATAATACGTGACCACATTCTCGTGATTGCAGGAGGACATTGCTTGTATTTCTTTCTGTTTATAAAAAAAAACATTTTTTCAATAAAATTCTTTGTAAAATATGCACAAAAATCTAAAAATTACATTATATTCATGATTAAAATATATTTTTAAGAATATCTAATATCGAAGAAATATTAGAATTACAAGTTTTTATAAATATTACTATTTAATATCTTCGATAGCTACGTAAACGTAAACAGAACGATTTCGGATTAAGTGGTGACAATTACGATAATATAAATCTTTCAACAATAAAAATTTCATTTACCAATGAATTTATATCATCAATATAATGTTTATAATTTTCTCTTCAATAATGTTTAATAAAAAAATTACCAGAAGCTCGTCCATGCTTGTGTTCCATTTTTCCAAATTTATTCTTTTGATCGCACATTTTTCTTGCCGTGGAATGCAAAATGCGGCGTGTACTACGGCAGTCGCTCCAACACCTAAAATTAAATTAAAAAATCATTATAATACACAATTTTTAATAAAGATTATACAGATCTCATGGGAATAATATTTTCTCTGGTTTAAATCGAACCTTTGAATAGTTATGATGTAATTATACGTCATGACACGTCACGTGTCGGTGTTATGACGTATGTGCACTGGCACAGGATATACACTGAAATTATCTCATTTTATTCTGCGTTTCAAGACCTTTTTAAGTTTGTAATTTTTCAACTTTTCTAAGAAAAAAATGATTCTAAATGATTTATAATCCAGTTAAACACATATAATTGCTCCAACTTCTCTATAAACAGAAAAAAAGCTTCCTCATATCAAAATCTTTTTACCAGGTAACAGCAACAATTTTTTCGGAGTAAATTAACATCACGTTTTTAACAAAATTAAAATCAATATTCTGAGAAAAAAGGGGATGTGAGAAAAGATATATAAATGTTTTTCTATTTTAATCTGACATTTCGTTCATATTACTCCAAAAAAAGCTGTTTATATTACTGCAAGAAGTACGTTAAAACCTTAAGATTATTAAACATTTTTTAAATTTATTAGAAGTAAAAATATCTTTAAAAAACTGGTTTGAAATCGTATTATAACCTCTGTTATTTTTCTATTTGTTTATTTCTAATCTTACGATAATCCGTTAACTCATCCCAGAAATCCGTATGTATTTCGTATGCAGTAAGAATTGGAACCGTTTTTCGAGCAAGTTAACTAGGTTAGGACGTATTGGGCACCGGTATACGTGCCTTCGTGAGTGCGAGTGAGTAAGCAAACCTCAAACTCAAGTATGAGAGAGACGACGGCGTAAATGCGGACGAGGACAATGCATCAACTTAAAGCTCACTATTCAAGATCACGAAATCATCGACTTTTTTATATATTCCATTCTATGATCTCGCGTTTTTATGTAATGTTTCGTTTACTCGGTTAAGGAACTTTCTGTGAATAACGTCAAGAAGCAGAAGCAAGTATTCATCAAAACCCGGTAAGCATATATCACGACGAAGATCCTCTTCCCGATGAATCTCATATGAGAAGCAATATTGTAGATGATGAGGGAAACAGAGAGGTAATGATTACTCACCAATAACCTCTTTGAGCTCGTAGTCGTCCTTGGTGTTCGGCCAGCCCTGCACGACCGTGGTAGAGCTCGAGGACGCCATTTTGTTTGCCAGTGCCGTACCAAGGCGTGTGTGCTTGCTGGTACTTCGAGCACCCCGCGCGAGCAGTAACACACCACTCTTTGAACGTGTGTTGCTGTTAGTTGTTTTCGGCTCACGTGGACTTCTTGAATCGGCGCTTGCGCACTGATGATTATTTGCCGCAGGTGCGTTTGCGTTCTTTGGCGGAGTTGAGGCGCGGAATGACTTCTGCCGGAAAATCCCCGAAGAACAAGAGGGTAAAACGTCCGGTGAAATTTTCCTATGCAAATATTCAATATTTCGAGAATTCGTACATAAGAATAACTATATTACATTTTATTTTGGTTATGAAAAATTGTTTAAATCTCGTATGTTTAATTTGAAATAAAATAAAAAATTATCCAACAAAAGAAAAGGTTAAAATTTGTTTAAAGATTTGTTTCTGCAAACAACGCACAAATTAGGGCTGGATTATATTAAAGAGGCTACGACAATGTGTTTATTAAGTCTCAATTACATGTAATTTTGTCAAAATAAATGCGTCGATAAAGCGTCGACGCAACCTACGCAAGCCCCAATCTGATTCATTAAGTCGATTGGTCTTTCTTAGAGAAACTAACCATTCGAGTAATAAATTTTAATTTAGTGCAATTTACTGTCTCCGAAAAAACTTTTTTTCCATTTTGGATACTTTAACAGACAAATTTTTAATGGCATATAACATAAAGTATTTTACAAACACTATATAGTTTAATATCCGTTCTTTAAAACTCTCCCTACGTCAAACAGAAAATGGAGGGAAATTTAAGTATCATTATATCTCATCATATCTCATTTCTATCGAGTGATTAAATTGTGTGGGTGAAACTGAATTAATAAAAATATCGAAGACAGCTATATATGTAAATCTGTATGACCCTTTTAATTCTCATTGAATATTTCTGTTAGAGTTTACTCACGTAAGTGTCGAGGATTATGGTTTATCCGACATAAGCAGTGCAGTATGGTGCCCGGAATCCGTCACTACTGTCGAACAATGATTCAAAACATTTTTTCGGTGAGAGAGAACGAGAGTTGCGTGATATGTGACCGCGATATTAAGGTTAATCCTGGTCCGTCTGTCCAAGTCTCACTATAAACTCTGTCGATGGCACGCTCGTCGTGATTAGTAATTGAAGTGCTTTCATCGTCATTCACGCATATATTGTGAAGCATGTTAAATAAAGATAGAGAAAGAAGGAGTGACAGAGCTTAGAGATACCACAATGCTCGAATTCTCGGGCAGCACGAAGTTCAAACTGAATTGAGGTTCGATTCTCGATTCGATTCGAGAACTCGAACGAGTGGCTTGAATAAAACAAAGCGACTCGAGCAAAATCGATAACATGAATAAAGCGAGTAGCTTCTGCGAGATCGGACAGTTCGACTAAACCGAGCGACTGGAAAGAAATCCAGCAGCTCGAATAACCTAAGCGGCTGGAATGAAATCGGACATAATATGTCCACATGACCCGATACGGTAGCTGCTTCGCTCGTCACTTCGTTCACCATTCATCGCGTGTTTATGCTTGTAGCTCGCTTATTGATCTCTAGATCAGTTTTCACATTTAAGATTCGTAAGCATTTCAGTGACGATTTTGAATTTCAACTTGCATGTATGTACATATATATATTTATAATGTATATTTTTTATGAATTTTTAAATATTTCGCATATAATAGAAAGGCAACATATTCGATGTAGCATAATGGATTTGTAAATATATGTTGTACATTGTACGTAAAATATATATGACATACTACGTCGAATCTTTCGATTCAAATGATCAATTGTTAGAAGTCGTTCGACTTACTTGATTATGTATTCGATTGTATATTCGGTTTCGAACCGAGTGTATACAGTTGGCTTAATCATTTCTGTATTTTTAAAAGGGCTACAGAAAAGAGCGGGAAAATGCAATCAATCATGGCGAAATTGGAGCCAAAAATTGGAAATAGGAGTAAAGATAAATCTAGGAAAAGATAAAAAGTTTGTTATTTAACAAAATTTAAACGTTTAAAAGAAGGGAAGTAAAGAAAATATACATAGAACAAAAAATATAAATATACAATCTTCTCATTTGGCAATGAGCGAGTAAAAATGTGTGTGAGACGAGAAGGAAATAGTAACGGTGTAAACGTGGATGATACAAGGTGAAATAGAAAGAGCACCGTAGAAAAAGAGGAAGTAGTGAAGAGGTTAGGTAAGACAAGTTGACTAGTAGGATAGTAGGAACGAGAAATAGAACCACGACGAAACGCTAGAAAGATACAATAATGCTTAGGCAAATTCAATCAAAATTATATCAAATTAATTATTATAATTAAAATTAGGTTGATTTATATCGTGTTTAGACTCATTTTTACCTGAAAAATCTCAACAATATATTGATATTACTTTTACAGAGATAATGGGGGAATAAAATTGGGGAACAAAATGGAAAAAATGAAGACGAAATAACTGAGATACATAATGCAAAAGAACGGGAAGATAGAAATATTACTAAAAAAATTGGTGTTAAATTTTGTCTGACAATTCACCGCAGTCAACATGTTTGAAGCCCATTTCGAGATCCTATTTCCAAAATATGACGCTAAAATGAGCATTATTATATAGGATGTATGAAAATTAATCATCGCAGTCATTACAATCGTTGAAGATAGTTATAATATTAGATTATAAGATACGATAAAGAAATTACAGACAAAAATTAAACAAAATAGTAATAGCAATAAATAAAATTATATGAAAAAGATGGCAAAGAATTTCAGGACAAATTAGAAGAAAAAGTACGAGGTTAGAAACAATATCAAATGTATAGTTCGAGTTATCGATATTGGGAAAATGTCAATCGACACGATTAAAAAAGTTTAATTAAAAAGTCGATAGTCAAATACGATATCGAATTTCACTGTTTGCAAGAAGATCTATTGATAATGGCCTTTACCTTTGTACTAATAGATAACTTAATAACATAATGCGTTCAAATCCTGCATGTGATATAAAAGAGCTGGTTGAAAATAGATACATCAGTGATCTGGTTTTCAGCCTCTAATGAAGGTGACATTTTTGGAAAAATTGTTAAGCCACGAAGAAAACAGGAAATTCAATCACCATGCATCGACTAGGGTTTCTTGCAATGGTAAGCATTTATAAAAATTTATCGAAAATTTCATATAAAATTTTATTTAAAATTCGAAAATTTAAACCTGAATCCTTATTATATTGCTGCTATAACGAGAAATAGTGAATTATATTGTAAAGTATTTGTACATTTTGTCTTAGAAGTCGTATCCTGTATGTATATGTCTATATATGTGGATATATGCATATGTAGCATGTTGACAACTCTTGAACACTTTAATTACTATGGGTTTACTGCTACGTCATTAAGAAAACTTATATTGGTAATTAAACTATAAACGAGAAATGAAGATGAGGTTCTCAATCTCTAAATGTAGTTAGTTGAATATATATACTGGTAATTATAACAATGGTCCGTATCAAAAAACTGAAGGAAAGGATTTTTACACTTATTTTGTGTTGCATATATTTATATTACAATATATTATATTGTTATAATTAATTTTTTAATTTATGATATATTTAAAGCACGAAATTTTTAATATATCAAAACAAGACATATGTAACTTAGACCACTTTTATAATCATTAGCACATTATGTAAAGTTTTAACAAAAGTGGCTACACGTTAATTTAGCCCAAACTAGCATTAATTTAATAACAAATGATCTAAACTAAAGGTTCCATTTCACTGTTACATAAATTTTGGTTGTTTTAGATTTAAATGCAATGGCTTACATCCGAGTCAAACGAACACACACACGCACACAATGAACAAAAATTTCTACGTTCTCTTTGCTGACTTTTTCATAACTGAATTCTTTCGGAATTTTTTCGATACTAAAACTTCACTAGAAGAAGAGATGGAGGAGAACTCTCAGCTTAATTTTTCGTTTATAATTTATATAAACGACCGTAGAAACACCTACTGCGATAAAAGGCGATCGTACACAAACGTTACAAACAAATACACCGTCATGGACAGACGTGTATACACATAATTCATCATAACAGCAGTACAAATTGTTTGCGGAATATCTCGAATACTAAGGCCAAATATCTGCTATATTTATAAGAGAAAATTCGAAATATCGATTTCTGTAGAATATTTAAAAATCAATGCCGTGTGTCTTAATCTAAATAATTACTTCTGCGTTCTTTACCATCGAGCTATTAGTATGCCCCCGTTTATTTACCACGCTGATAGATACTAACTCATTTAAGATGTTACACACAGTTGTTAATTTGCAACGTAAATCGTAATTAAATTTAACCTTTTTCAAATTTATCTCTTCATATACAACTTTTACGAGTACGTAAGTGGTTACCACAATTATGGGGCAACAGCTGAGATTGTCATTTATACGTAGAAATGAGAACTATTTTCTAAATTGATGAAATATGTCAAAGAAGTAAATACGAATAGCGAAACACATTCTTCAAATTTCTATAACTTCGGCGGATATTAAAAATTTCTATTCCCCGATAACGAAGAACGGCTTGGGTTAGGTCTTTTGAATTCGACACATCGCAAATTACGAGGTTTCTGAAATTACAATCGAAACGAATCCTTGTGTGAGGAAGGTCTACCAAATCTTGAATTACACGGACAAAATGAGAACAATGATAGTACTCACCTATTTCTGCCAAGTACTAATGTTGTTAAGAATCTGTTGTCTTGGAACTTCAATCGTTCCTCTTCTGTAGATATAGGCGCCGCGGCGCCAAGTGTGCCGGTCTTACGTTGCCTCATGCTGCCCGTAATTCTACGCACATAGAAACACTCGTGTTAAACCGGTTGCATATCCCAGGCGTCCTTATACTCGGCTGTACTCATTCATAATTACAGTGAAACATTTATTAATGAGATACTGGTCATTAGAACATGAATGGAACAGAATATGACTTCAATAAAATTCAACGAATTGTTCTCAAATCTAAACACAAACTTGAACTTTAACATCGGTGAAATCTCTTTGTACGAAAATTGATTTGCATAGAAAAAGTTCAGACATCGTATATGCACTTCTTTTAAAGAGAATAGGGGACTATCCTACATCGCTTTAACCTTTCTACAAAATTATTATTGTTCGTTTCGTTGTTGTTTGCTCCCGATTGTTATTAACCCCTTGCACTGCGATTTAATTATGAAAAGTTATGCATTGAAGTAGTATTTAATTTTAATTCACCACTATATACTTATTCCATTCATGATAAAATTAGATAAAAATTTTAGAAATTCTTCTAATTTTGTGCATGTCGAAACGTATGAAATATAACTATAGTCGTGTAATTATTATAACTTATAATCGTGAGATTTGACATAAAGAATTCGGGATGAATTAGACTCGTTGTTGCAGTGCAGAGGGTTAATATTGGAATGTTCTTACTTTGTCATTTTCCGAATATCTCTTATTTACTTTAGCAAAGAACGATTAATTTACTATCGTTAGATATTATTCCGCAATTTTCAATTTTGCAGCTTTCAGTATTATTGCAATGTTATTTAATGTTTTTCTATCCTGCCAACATATTATTTGCATTTATCCACAACGCAGCCTGAGGACCCTAGGCTGTCAGCGTGTGGAATATTTCTAAATTGGCGGTCAGTCGATTGTCACCTAAATACCTAAATGGAATAATTGGAGCTGGATTGGCCTTACCGGCTATTTTTAGCCAACATCAAGGGGTAGCCCCTATCTTGCTACCTAAAAATAATCCGATAGCGAATGGATCTTTGGCTGTTTTCAGACTGCAGCTTCAAGAAACATTTTCTCTCGCTTCCTCTATTAAATATTTTGAACCAACATTGAAAATTTCCGTGAAACTAAAGAAGAAAAGGAAAACAATTTTTATACCTTTAAGGAGCAATTTTCATTTTCTGAATACTTGTAACATTCCTGTACACGTCATTCGCGATCTGCTAATAGATTTAAATCCGTCCTCGCGAAAATATCTTGCTAGTACGATCTAATTGTCTCTTTAAACACGGGGAACTCGTGCGCATTCCTTTTTAATGTGGTTATACATAAGCCCCCGTGTCTTAAGCGTGAAATATTCCCCAGGAAATTTCTCCTAGCGATGGAAACTTTAGCTATTCTTTTATAGCTAAAAAAGGCATCGGTGTGTTAATCGAATTCGCATAATTCAGATATTAGCTTATAATAGCTCGAATATTTTGCAAAAGCAGATATAGAAAAGGATACACAAGGCTATGCACAGTTTCCTGCACACGTTGGCCAAACAATGTAAAGGCACATTAGAAACAGCATATGCAATAAGATGAAGAAGTAAAAATTCGAGAGGATCATGCGAGATGAGTGTAGGTAGAGCCTCATGCTGACTATAAACTTAAATTAAAGTCCTTGTTCTGCTCGGGAAATTAAACTTTTAACCCAAATAAGAGGCTCGTGCAAGACCTTCTACTCTAACGTGCTTTAAAACAGCTTTACAACGAAAAAAATCGGAAACTAAGAATTTTTCTATCTATTAAAGAATTATAACATCTGCAAACGGTATAACTGAGTAATTATAATGTGAAAGAATTAATTTCTAATTTTTTATTTCAAAGTATCAGCAGAAAGATTTGAGTCTTCGTTAACCGAATCATAATGGCGAACGGGTCTCGGATCTAGCTCGGATCTAACTGTATTTTTGTAGAGAAATAGCACATGAATGTAACCTGTACTTTTCAGTATTTCATTATAGACAGAGAGAATATACCAAAAGTTTCACTGTCAAAAAATATTTCAACATTTACGAACAATGCTGTAGCCAAACATTTCTTTATCCTTGTACTATGTATATTATACTACAATATGATGTCACGAATAGAAACAAACGGTGTTCATATTATCCTCCACCTATTGAACACACAGTTATTCAGTAATTTTTAGTGAAAAGAGAAATCGTAATTCAGAAATTCAGAGATCATAGAAAGAATAAAATATTAACGCATATGCCAGGAATAATTATTTACATGAAAGAAGCTGTGATTATGCGATATTTAATATAAAATATTTAATAGAAAGAAAGAGGAAAAGGTGATAGTGTACGAGATAAATCGCGATCAAATCGATCAAAAGAGCTGACAATAGGGGAATAGCCAGGAGAAATAAGAAAAGCAATAAAAAGAATCCATTTGTGAAGAAAGATGAGTATGAAGAAATCAAAATACAACACCTCGTGTGAATAGATATTCAATCAACTGTTAAACACATCACAATGGTACTAACAACTATCAACAGTAGTACAATAGTAAATGTATAGTAGCACAATAGTGCAGAAGTATATTATTTTCAAGACAGTGATTCAAAGCATACTGCCAAAAAAGCAAAAGAACGGCTATTATATACCGTGTCTAAACAACTTATTGCCCCACCTTAATCTCTAGATGTCAATCTTATAGAGAATTTACGCTGTACCTTAGAAATCACAAGAAAAATATTCAAACAATGAAGAAGTCAATCTCAAACACAGCAGCTATTATTGAGACTAAAAGAGAGTAAACAAAATATTGAAAGTGTATTTTGTAATTAAAAAATACGTTTGACAAAAATGATACAAACGTGTTTTGATTATGAGAGTTTCATTATTTTTATTATGTATAAGGAAATATCATAAAGCGAATGTTGCATTAATATATTTCTTTACAGGAAGTTATCTTGGGAAAGCTAAGCGTGCAAGTACTTTTCTGATCCTCTGTATGAATTCCAACCTTACAGAGTGAAAAACAGAATGATTAGACCACTTGCGACCTTATGACTGCCAATGTGGAGCAAATAACGTATTGAAACGATAGTAAACACGTCACGTAGAGTTTCGTTGGAATTCTTGCCGCATCCTTGTTGCTTGGGACGAAGGGTCTAATTGATTTCCTAAATTAACGAGTCTAATAGTCTCTTCTCTACCAATCGTTCCCGTTTACAAACCGCGTCCCGTCTACAGTTTCGTGTTCTGAATTACGTACTAACTGGTCACCTTACTTCTGCAATTCCTCAATATTTAAGCAGTGAAATTGTACAGTTCCTCTAGTTAAAAATATCTATTATTCAGTATTATTCTCTGCTTAATGTACCATGGACGTATTTAATTAGATTGTTAAAATAATAACCGTGACTATTACTTCTTGTTGAGATGATGTGTTTATTTATTTATTTAGTTCTCTGATGATGATATCAAAACTATTAACAACGTAAAGTCAACTAACATATTTGGTAAAATCACAGGAAACGACATCTATTATCGATTGGCCAGTTTCGAAACAATCTGACATTTGCCAATCCCTGTCAATAGTATCAGACAGACCATCTGTTTGTGTTTAATTTTTTCTTTGACAAGAATTACGTGAACGCTGAGTCTACTATACTCTATATCATAATTAAACCTATATGTACATTGAGCGCACATCTGTGAATATTTAGAGGAACATTTATGGAGGCATAGAGGAATATTTATGGAAACGTTAATTCTTTCAATCGATAAATAGAAAATAGAAAGAATATTGAAGATTTAAAGAAAAGAGGTGGAAAGTTTGAAACAGAATACAGCTAGAAACCATAATGATTAACGTCTATTTTAATTTCCTAAACACCACGTGAATTTATTGAAACGACTTTGCATCGAGACCAAGTCAAATGGTATATTCGTTTCAATAAACAATCTGATGATTTTAAATTAAACAACCTCGGCTCCAATTCATATTCTGCTGATTTTCTGCACGTTAAATTTTCACTATATATTTTTAATATGGACAAAGATTAGAATAATTTAAAATTTTCTTCTGATTATTAAAGTTCAAAATACTTTTCTTTAGAAATTAAGAATTTCCAGATGAAACTCGAGTTTAGCCCAACGGCATCCATCAATGGAATCTTTGCTCGGGAGGTCGAGGGTCAATTGGTTATTAACTCAGACAGCAGTAACGACTATTAAACCATTTCACTGTCATGAAAATTGCCATAAGAGAGCGAGGAAATCACGTTCTTGCACGAATCATCCCAAAATCAGAATATTAACAATGCATCAAAATTCTAGATAATTGTTCAAACATTCGTCCTGTAGTCAATTCTGACGTAATATTATGCATTATGAAATTTGCTTCATACAATCCTAATGTTCATTCATCTCAATCAACCTAAAACATATAATTTGTTTTACATATCGTTTCATCTCCGTCTATTTCATTAGAGAGACTTAAATAACATATGCTATTTCCTCTTGTTCTAACAACTAAATTCTTGCAAGTCAAGTACTATAACTCCCTGACTATTTTTATAAACAGACACCAATTCCTCAGAAACATATCATTCTGATAACACCAATTTCTCGTTTCGTTACCAGGAATATTGGCTCAAAGCACGAGCTATCAACAGAAATTCCATTTTTACATGTTCCACGGCATTGTTGATCAGCCGACAAATAGAACATACAGGGAAAAGAAAGACCAATACCTTATCTTAAGCTATCTCTTATCTGCTTATATCTTACCTGTTGGACGTTGACTTCACGGATCCATTCGCGTACAGGTCGGCTGCCATCTCAATCGAGCTGGTCCACTCGCATCTCCCCCCACTTGGATGCTTATTTATTCCAGAAGAAGCTGAAGAAAAAGTCGGTCCAACCGACTTCCTCAGCTGTCTATTGACAGCCAAAAGAAGAACCAGTTCACTGACTGCGGCTAACCTTGACCGAGTTCGTTCTCACTGGACCAGCAAACCGGTCCCAAAGCACGATCACGTCTCTGGACACCCTTACGGGAATCGTCATGTCGATTTCTTCAACAATTACAGAGTTTAATTTCCCTTTCACCGTTACTGAAGTACAATATCGATATGGTTGGAAGAAATACACAAATGGAAGAACGCAATTCGCTGAATACCGGAACGTAGAGACGCAAAAACGTCACTGTTGGCAGAAACGTAGTCGGATCATCCTGAGTTCGTCGTCGACTGAACTATGTCAGACGAGGGCACTGTCAATTGAATAACTACCTACCACACAGCGACGTGCCACCGCGTGGAGAATATGCTTGATAGCGGTCCGAGCTGACGACCTCCCTTGCTCCTTTCTGAAAGTGATAATTCGTTTTTAATTTTAGTTGCTTGATAGTGAACCTGGAATTTGGATTTATAAATACCTTGGGGGATGACAAGAATTCCTAAATGTTCATGAATTTACAATCTTCAAGGTGGAAAAGAATTTTAAGTAACTGTTGCCGAAGAATTTTCTTCTTTTCATTTTTTCACCATGATAAAAAGAGCCATCAGTGGTATAATAACTTTTAAATAGAATTAAACAATGTTTCCAATGTTTTAAAGTTACAATCTTGATGATAGAGGAATCGCTGTTCTGGAAAAATGTTATGAAATTTTTAATGATATGGGACACCTTCTACAAAGCTTTGAAGTCCAGAATGTTGATACCCAGCGATGGAAAACTTTTTAAAAAGGAAAAATAGCTTTGAATGTTAAAATCCTTAAGTTTATGTTTAATGTTAATGTACCAAAATGTTTCATAGGTATTTTATTTTTAACTTCTATTCTATTTTTCATAGGTGAGTACTATTCCACAGTCAATTTAAAGACAGCCACTGAGATCGACACTGGGAGACTAATTTATATCATACGACGCGAAGCACGTCAGCTCAATCACGATCGACCTTGCTGTCCGGTTCATACTCTGTTTTTCGCGGGAGTATCATCGTCTTTAAAGATTCGTCAACACGGCACGCTCATTTCTGATATTTCGATCCCATGGATCACGAAACTGGCTCGACTGGCACACTTTTAAATTGTTAACAAATGATCTTCACTGAATTAGTTGAGCATGTTTCTGGTATATTTGTTTTAACGCAAATATTTTAATACAATTTCAAGAAATATACTTAAAAATTACTCTTATGCATGCTATTATACATTTTTACTTAAAATTTATAAGTGAAATAACTTTCATAAAAATGATTGATGTTTTCGTTGAAATGGTCAAGACGATGATATTATGAGCTTTTTAATGACATTTTGTGTAGTCGTATTGCGTCATCGTTAAAATTCAAGCATCGACGGAGGTCTCAGTCAGCGTTAGAGACCTATCAAACTTGATAAAGCATAAATCGCATGCAGAGGGTTCTGCCAAGTGGGTATGGAAGTGGAGTGAATCGGTCTAATAATGTAACTGACGAAACATCAGAACGATCGTTGATTATTGATGACTCGCGTTTCACGCAGATTTGATCCCCTGACTTTCACTATTTCTCCTTATCATAGCATATAACATCCTTATTTTGTTATTTATAACATGATGCTGTTATATTTTTATTATACAATCCATATTTTTATGATTAGTATAGTTCATAATTCCATAAGGATAACTGATTCTTTGCAGAAAATATGAAATTGTTTGTAGAATGTTGTAATATATCATATCTTTTTACTAAATAATTCATATTTAAAAGTGTTTAGTAATTTACCTCTTAATGAAAATAAGAAAAATTAATTAATTCGTTTTAGTTGATTAAAAACTTGATTGATCTCATCTTTGCATAAAAAATAAACAATTATCAAAATGATACAAAATTAGCTTCATCATATTATTTTATCTATAATTTGCAAACTTCGTAGTTTGCAGCTTTAGCAGTGGTGGCGCAAGGTTCTTACGACGTCTGCAAGAGATGCAACAGGAGTTCTCAGATGTTAGAATCACAGAATTTTTACTATCCTGAACAACGTCTTTCTCTGCTACAGGATGCCTTGTATCTACCTGAAGAAGATCACATCGAGATGTCTGACAACAATCAACAACAGTCTCTTAATCGAGCTAATAGAAATTTATTACATGTCAGTCATGGTGTGTCTGATAGAAAGAAATAAACGAAAAGCAAAATTTAATGTTCTATACTTTGCCTATAGGAATATCGTAGTTTATGCGAAACTGTAACAAAAGAAGTACGGCTAGATGATTCTGAATACGAATATCAACCACCCTATTACCATGAAGTTTATTGTAAAAGTTATTCGTTGCTAAATAACTTGCATCACGTCATGAATCCACCGAAACAGGTAGTTTGCAAAATAAATTCCATTTAAACAAAAATTACCTAAGATTTAAAGCAGAAGCTTCCAATGGGTAGTTGATAACATAGCTATCTCTCAGATAAAAAGAGAGTCCGCAGCCTGAAAAAATAAATTATTTTTTTTTTGTTTTTGTAACTGTAAGTAATATCTAAAAGAATTATGCGTTCTATAAATTAATACTTATATCTTATTAATATAATATTATAAAATATTGAAAGAACCTTTTGTTAATGAATTTTCTTGCAAGATTTGTGTAGGAGTTGGAGACTTTTTGTATTCTTCTCTCATATTATATGGCATATGTATATTTCAGACATGCGTGCATTCTGCTTTTCATTGCGTGCAAAGAAGGAAAACATTACTATTAATAAGGCGACGATGGGATAGTGAATGTTGGGAACCTTTCACTAAGCAGATTACCAGTGGTTGTGATTGTATGTGGCCAGTTTCTGCTCTTGGAGATATAACTAATCATTATTAGTCACCTCTTTGAGATCGCAAATGAAACAAGGAGATTGATGATTAAAAATAGAAATATCAATTCTTCTAACATTCCTTTTTAATCAATTAATTATTTGGTAGAGCAAAATGTTAAAATAATTATACATATTATGAATTATGTAAATGTAATCTGTACTATTTATTTGTCATGTAGTGTTTATTTCACCGTTTTTCTTGTCTGTATGGCTGTGAGTGTTTAACAAAATAAAAAAGATTTTTCTTTCTGTATACCTAAAATTTATTTTGTATGGTGAATATTTATTAAAGAACGAAAGAAATAAATTTCGATATAAAACTATTCTGTTTACGTGATATATACATTATTTCCACGCGTTTGCTTTATGTTTCGGTAAAAAGTGAAATCCTTCAGGCACTTTTCCAAGTAACATTTCCCTAAAAATAAACCAAAGTAAAAGAAAATAATTATATTGGATATGATAGTAAATAAAAATATTTTTACGATAATTTTGTCCAATCTGCACAGTTCGAACTAGCCATTAACGTTTCCATTTCATCGCGACCTCTATAAAATGGAGGTCTTTCGTTAATTCTTTGCGGAGGTCTTTCTAATATTCCAACTGGAATATACCTAATTAAAAATAGAAGTTAATAATTTATATGTCATAATTCATTACAATATTAAAGTTACCTGTGTAAAAAAGATATCCATTCTAACATGAATCTTCTCGTTGTTTCGACCCCACGAGTATCTGAACCCCAATGTTCAAGACCATATTTTGAATATTTTTTCAAAATTTCAAATCTTTCTGCACTCGATATATCGATCAATTTTTTTTCTTTTATTTCTGTAAATATCCATGGCTTTATCAGTGCACCACGGCCTATGGCGATACCGCACACAGATGTATACGAGTCTCGAACTCTTTGATAATCATCAAATGATAAAATATCTCCATTTCCAAACACTGGAACAGGATGAGCTATTTTTGCACACTTTTCTATATAATCCCAATCAGCTAATTTCGTATACCTTTGTTCACGAGATCTTCCATGAACCTATATTAATTTATGGTTAATGATCAATAACTTTTAATATAATTTATAACAATTTTATGATAACAATTTAAAAATATAATTAACTTACTCACAGTAATCATAGACACACCCCAATCACGAAACTTTGGCATCAAAGTGTGTGCAATAGGTTTGTCTATGTATACTCCTGTCCTAGTTTTTAGAGTTAAAGGTATATCCATAACTTGACTAACAGATTTCACAACAGTTTCTAGAACATTCAATCGATTCAACATACCACTGCCGCCACCTTGTCTGTAAATTAAATCTATGGGACAACCTAGGTTCAAATCAATGAAGTCGATATTAATTTCTTCATTCAACAACTGAGCACATCTTGTTAATACACCTGGATTGTTTCCACAAAGCTGTACACCAAAAATGTCTTCAGATTCATGTCTTTTCACTAGTGCCCATTCTTCATGAGCTCCTTTCAATATCCTCGGTGCCAAAGCCATTTCTCCACAAGTTATATCTGCTCCATATTCTTTACAAATTCTTCTAAATGGCAAATTACCAACTGTTGTCAATGGACTTAACAATATTTTATTTTTCCAATCAATTGCTTTTTTTTCTACACCTCTACATTTTATTAAATCATAATCTTCAACAGGACCAATCCTCTTTTCAGTATTTTGAATTTCAAAAACCTCATTCTGAGAGTCACTGACACATGTGTCTAACATTAAATTATTTCTTATCTCTAGTTTATTTTTGTTTGAGGATTCTTCAATCTGTTTCACATTTTCTATCACCAATTTTTTTCTACATGGTTCATTTGTTTTAACAATATTTTCTGCTTTAGAAAAATTATATTTATGTTTTCTTAATTGAATTTGAATATTTTTAGTTAAATGATTTTTTGTAGAAGGTGGTTTTTTCTTAAATTCCTCTTCCCTTTCTTTATCAATAATATTTAAACCTTCTTTTGTTAGATGTTCAGAACCCATTCTACAAGCTGTGCCTCGTGGACATCTGCCACTAAGTTTAAAAAGATAACATTCATTTGCAATGTCATCTGGTTTGATTTCTAAATATTTAATTCTATCATGCAAAAATATACACTGTTTATTGTCACATTTTTTTTCAGGCTCATCCACTGCTTGGTCTGCTATCCAAGGACATAAATTTAGCTCACGTTGTGTCTTAAATGGTGGTGGTCTTGCTTTATTTTGTCCTCTAAGTTTTTCTTTTTTATTATCATTTTTAAATTTCTTAGATGGAGGTTCATCTAATACAGAAGCATCATCATTTATACTACTCGTATTAATTGAAACTTTCTGTTTATCAATTTCAGTTAAACACTTTTTGCTTAGAAGTCTTACATGATCTTCTATAACATACCTGTAACAATCTTAAATTAACATATACGATTGCAACACTTAACAAAAATTTTCTAATGCATAAAATAAATTATTTAAAAAATATGATAATTTAAAATTTATGACAGAAGGCCACGCGGTTCATATAAATTAAGGTTATCTAGCATATGATTATAATAAATCGCAATAATTTCGAAAAATCTAAACAGTTTTAATAAATATAATAGTGTTTACTTACTGTTCTTTAATTAAACATACACCTTTTTGTTTATCTTCATTGTAATCAAACGAACAATCCTCTGCACACTTTTCACTGTAATCCGCCATTTCAAACAACTCGATGTATTAAATTGCGAGAAATCGATCATTGATAATTGAGAGGAAAACTTCCTAAACTCTAATTCATAACATAATAAAAACAAAATTAATTAATAGGTCATTACAAAGATTGAATTAGTATTTCTATACTATCTACAAATTATTAATAACATTTATTGAGTTTCTATTGCTATATAAAATGCATTCAGGCTTTACATATGCAATACAAGGTAGTTTTCCAAAAATGAAATATTGATTGCATGTTATATAATTTTTGCATGACACAAATACAAGTTAATGATTTTGCTAAATTCTATATTATAGGAAATTTTAGAATGTTGAACAAAATAAGCTTGTAATCCTTCTTATTACTGTAAGAAAAAAATAGAATTACTAATTTCGTTAAATTTCGTCATTTATTTGTATAGAAATTGACTATTTAAATATTTTTTTTATCCTTATTGTGTGATTTGAGTAATTAAAAAATGGAGAACAATGGTTCGCAATAGACAACCTTTGAATATTAACAATTAATAACTGTTTAAGTTAAAAAAAATTGAATACATATTTTTATTACTAATAAATAAAATTCGCAATTACTTAGATTAAGTATTTATTCAAAATTTAATTAATGTACAAAATTTTTTAATTTAACGATTATATCTTTTAGGATTTGTAATTCTGGATAGAAATGAAAAAAAAATCTAATAAAATCATAAATCCTCATTTTTTTATAATATCCAAATTACTCTAAAATGAAATTTCACGTTTAATATGGGAGTTACTCTAATATTGTACATTGCACTTGCCTACGTTTTCTCTATATGTCATTATGTTTCCATGAGAAACATTCGTTATGAAATCCATTCAATAATGCTAGACAGAACCTTGACGTGGATCAAGAACGATCCGCTGTAGCGAGAAATTCATACCAGTCGTATTCGCGAACGACATTGCGATATACCTGGTAAGTTTATATACTTGACAATACACTTCTGTCTATTCATAAACATCATAGACTATTATTGATTTGACAAAAATGTCAATTATCATTAATGTCATTTACGATTAATCATAACAAATTCCTTCATACAATCAAATTCGATTATCACAATTTAAATCATTGCAAAAATAATATTGATACTTGTGTGATTTATTAGAGACATTAGTAAATAAATGACTAGATGAATACCATTCATTGTACTAAATATTGTAAACTAAATCTTAAAGATTATAATAAAACTTTCAGATATTATAATTATATCACAATATACAAAATAAAATTATTTATTTGATATTTTATTATTAAAATATGAACAGTATTCTATTATTAATTTTTTGATGTTTACTTTTATTATTGTGTTTATTAGTGTATAAGTCATAAATAACACTGTTTTTTCAAATAAGAATTCTTAATGTGATTAATAATTAGAACTATTGAATATGACAAAAGTTTAAACAATATGAGCTTTGAAAGTCTTAACTTCAGTAAATAATGTCAGCAAATAATACTTAATTACTACCATAAATATATGATGCTTAACACTAGAGGCTTAATAGATTAGATTGTATCTTTATTAGTTTGAAGTACAGGTACAATATCTTTGAATTCATTTCAGTTAAAATAGTTCCTCATTTAACAAAATTGTTCATAGATTAATGCAATATTGTATAATATATGTGTTAAAATATTTAAACTTGACAGATTATTATTTTTTTGTATCAATAAAGGAATAGAATGGAAACAGTAGGTACATTACAATGGGAGGATTACTTGGTTATTGTAGCCACACTATGCTTAAGTATTGGCACAGGTATCTATTATCGATTCAGTGGTGGACGACAAAAAACTATGGAAGTATGTATATCATTCTTATATAATTATAGCTTTGGAAATAATATTGAATTTAAGCAGTGAAAAATTATGTTCTGAGCAGGAATATTTCATTGCCAATAAATCCATGAACATTATACCTGTTGGTATTGCACTAGTAGTTTCCTTCATGTCTGCAATTACCTTATTAGGAGTTTCTGCAGAAAACTACACATATGGAACACAATTTGTAGTAATTAATTTATCATATCTCATAGGAACTCCTATTGTTTGTTATGGATTTCTACCAGTATTTTTTAAACTTCAAGCAACAAGTGCTTATGAGGTTTGTATAATACACATACTTGAAATAATAACAAAAAACTATGTATTTAAGTTATATCTTTTCCTTCTTTAGTACTTAGAAAAACGTTTTGGAATAATAGCTAGGATGATGGCTAGTTTTGTTTACTGGCTACAGCTGCTTCTGTATTCAGGTGTTGTACTTTATGCCCCTGCTTTAGCATTGGAAGCAACAACAGGAATTTCTAAAGCTACCAGCATTATTGTTATTGGAATAGTTTGTTCATTTTATTCAAGCATAGGAGGCATTAAAGCTGTACTAATTACAGATGTGTTCCAAGGACTACTCATGTTTATTTCTGTTTTTGTTATTATTATCATAGCTGCTAATGAAGCTGGAAGTTTAGGAAAAATCTGGCAAATAGCAGACGAAGGAAATAGAATTCAATTTGATAGGTATAATATGCTTTAATATATCTCAATTTCGGAAAATTATTCCACCATTAATTGTGCAATATTTTCTTAGTATTTCTATAGACCCTACAGTTCGACACACTTGGTGGTCCCTCACTATTGGTGGTTTATTCACGTTCCTATCATTGTATGGCGTAAATCAAGTTCAAGTGCAACGTTTATTGACAGTAAAGTAAGTATTATAATAAATTAAAATAAAAATTATTATTAATTTATGTAATATTTTTAGAGATATAAAAGCATCACAAAAAGCACTCTGGTTGTCATGGCCAATTTTATCATTACTTTCATTTACTACATGTTTCTCAGGTTTAGCAATATATAGTAAATATTATAAATGTGATCCATTACTTCAAAAAAGAATATCATCAATAGATATGTTGATGCCATTATATGTAATGGATACTATGTCTAATAAACCTGGTTTACCTGGTATTTTCATAGCAGGTGAAGTTTATAAATATTTTAATACCTAAACATATGAAGAAACATGTGAAGAAATAATAATTTCAAACAATCTTACTACTATGTTGCTTAGGTATTTTTAGTGCTAGTCTCAGCACTATTTCAGCAGCGTTAAATTCGTTGGCAGCGGTAACACTAGAAGATTATTTAAAACCAGTATATAAAAAATGTTGCGGTAGGGAATTCTCTTTGACTATGTCGACAAATCTGGCCAAATTACTCGTTTTATTGTATGGATTTATTTCTGTTGCTTTGGCATTCTTGGCACAATTATTAGGTGGTGTTTTACAGGTCTAGTTTTTATCTATTACATTACAAAAATATTCAATTAATATTATTTAATATTATATTATAAAACATACGTTATATTATGTTATATTATATATTATATAATAAAAACATAATAAAATTTTATTCAAATGAATTATTCTTGTATTTATATTGTAGGCTGGATTAACAATATTTGGAGTAGTGGGTGGCCCTCTTCTGGGCCTTTTTACCCTTGGAATGCTCACAGAAACAGCTACAGAAATAGGATCCGTAACAGGTGCCACTATTGCCCTAGTATTTCTATTTTGGATTGCTTTTGGACAACCTAGACCTATTACTCCAACACTGCCAGTGACTGATATTGATTGTCCAAATGCAACCCTTTCTACCTTGCAGACACAATTCATGCGGTAAACAGAGAATTTTTATTCTAAAAACATTTAATATATTAATTTTTTAGAAATGTGTTATATGTTTTCTTTTTTTAATTTTAGGAAACAAGATGATTCATCTTACTTCTATTTATATCGAATCTCCTATATGTGGTATTGTCCTCTTGGATTTCTGATAACGTTTGTCATTGGATTACTCCTTAGCTTTTGTATGAAGCGGATATTTAAAAAACAGAAACTTGAGTTGGACCCAAACTTATTCTTTCCTATAATAGGAGAACGTATACGTCGTAGGCGTGAGCAGACTTTTGGTTATGAGAACCAGGTATCAAAACATGCCACTATGTCCAAAAAGTATGTTTTTACTATAAATGCAACTAACAACGAGGAAACTATTGAAGATATGAATACCACCAAGCTTTAACTTAATTTTGAATTAATCGGTTGCATTTGTCGAGCGGTATTTTAGATCTTAAACATTCCGTACTTCAATTTCTAAGTTTAAGTATGGCGTGAAACTTAAAAAAAAAATCTTTAATGCAAATCTTGATAAAAAAACGAATTAATATGTCCAAAAAAGAAATATGTCTTCCATTTGTTAGTTTTAAACTGCCATTTTGTAACTTTTTTAAGATTATGTAAAATAAGTAGAGAATTTTATAGGGATGTTGTTATGTAGATTTCTTTGTTGTACATTATATAATTTGTAATCAGTGATATTCTAACCACAGTACTTATCCAAACCTAATTGAGCATATCTAATTATAAATCACTGTTAAGTATTAAGAACATTGTACAAATGACTTAATGAAATTATATTTACTAAACAGATGTAACGCTAGTTTTCCTAATTAAACAACAATAACTCTAGAAATTTAGAACTATAGATCATAAAACTTGTGCTGTACATTATCATTGCATACAAAAATTATTTTGATATAACATGAAATAATGTTTAATACACATTGCCTTGTGTAAAGAACATTTTATAAAATGCATATCTGCAAATGAGATCTGTAATTAATTAATACAATAAACGCTACTAATTTTTTCGTATAACCTTCTCTTCAGTATGTAACGAAATATTTGCCTGTGCTATATAACAAGAGTTAATAAAACAGTATGTATGTGAAAGAAGATGAAAGAAGATGATGTTTAGAGTACTAGCAATTATTTTCAGTCTCTCCTCTTGTTTATCCAATGAAGAATCAAGTAATTACAATTAACAGTAAGACAATGGAGCAATGGGAATGGGAATTTATTGCTAGAAATAATATGTTAGTAATAATTTAAAACAACTGAAATTTGTGGCTTTTAATCTCAAAGCCTAGTTATTAGTTGTTTCTTCAATGAAATAAGTTAGAAGAATTAAAATTCTTGTAAATTGTATCAACAAAGAAAAAATTACAACTTTTTAAAATATTTTATTCTTCATTTTCATTTTTAATAAATTGTGTAACTAGTAACTTCCATACAAATGAGATTTAATTGTAACTTCTGAAATTTTTCAGGATTTCTGGTAGGAGAATTTCCCTAAAATTAATTTCTAGTTAAATTTTGTTAGGAACTTGTGAAATTTTGAAAGGGAAATAAAAAGAGAAGTCTCAATAGAAGCTTCTACAAAAGAAAGTGAACTATCTAAGGTGTTTCTGGAGAGACTCGGCCAGTCCCAGATCAAACTACTGGTGGCCAGTTGAAACCAGTTTCAATTTATTCGTGACTCGCGCTTCAATCGGCAATGGGCTCTTTTTAATTATTTTTCTAGCGAAACTGTGGCCGCCATTTTCCACGTTGACTTCTTCTTTAACGGGCAATTAATCCATTAAGAAATCCAACTGACATTCTTTTGAAACGAGGTGTCGAATGTTTTGTTGGCCTACAGCTAGCGAAAATAAATTCTATTTCTAATACATACGATGTTCATAACAATCTCGTTTTCAAATTTAAGTCCAAATATAATATTTTTCGTTAGAACTTCTTTGAAATAACCTATTTTACTCTACTAAACTTAACAATTTGTCATAATAAATAATCTGTTTAGTTATAAAGAATGTATTTATTTATACCACAATTATTCCTTTATTGAATATTTTAATAAAAAATTTGGAGATATTTGGATCAAAATTATTAAAAATTACACTAAAAATATATTTGCGAATAATTCAGATTTATCTTATAATAATTTTTTGAACTCTTAATAAATAAGGAAATTACTTCAAAAAAAGAGAAAGAAAAACTGATATAATAGTCATTTAAATAAAAATTCAACGCGTTATGTGAACTAAATTTTTATTTAGTTCATTAATTTTAAAAATTAACGTATTATATTCACCTTTATCATAGTTGCTTCTGTTTATTTTTCTGAGATTCTCTTTCCTCTTCGTCTCCCCTCTCACCCTTTCTTCCTTTCTCTTCCTCGTGAAATTCAACACAACACAGGATTCTCTCATCTATCTTCGAAGTCAACGGTTTCTTTGTCTTGATTTTGCGACATTATGCGGGAAAAACTGAGGAAAAATCGAGAAAGTAGGAAATGTGTAAAACTTTAGCTCAGGCGTATTGACGATCGAGGAATTTTATTAAACCAGACTAGAGCAAGAATATAGATTATAGGGACATTAAAAGAGCAGTGACTTTAGAATACGTGCGTGTGTTTACGTGTATCCAGCTGATGGAGTGTATGAAAAATTTCAATATAGATTTGAAGTACCGTTTTAATTATTTGCAGATAGAAAATTTCTTTGACGAAAGGGTAAGTATTTATATTTGCATCGAGATACTTCCGAAAGTAATTTTAACTAACTAAAACGTTAAAACTAATTTTAACGAATTACATCGAAGAATCGAAATTCGACTACATTTGTATAAAATTTCAGTAGTTTCTCGTGTATATTTAAAAAAAAAAATTAATTTTCGATTTTCATTTTCATATTTTACGTTACTCGATATTAATTTTTGGATTTAAAAAATGGTTCAACATCTTCGAGCATCTCCGCAAATATACTTCAAAATGAAACTAATTTTACATTTCTATGTTATTTGGAACTTTTATATTTCCTATAATGTAATCACACCAATTGTTGCATTATAGAAACGTATTTTGATGACGTTTTTAAAAGAAAAAATTTATTAGGTGATACTGAAATTACTGAATCATTGATGGGTGGTAATCTTGAGTTTTATGTGTTCATTCATCAATGAATTAAACTAACGTGAGTCACGCGTTCCCAGTAGAATTGGCATAATCACTGATTAATCAGTGGAGATCTCTCGCCTCTCCCCACTTCCCAGTAATTTCACTGTTTTCATACGTATGCAGGTGTATATTACATTATATCGTACCGAATTAGTGTACGATTCAAATTATCCACGATGTCAACTAAAAAATTTTAAAAACATTTAATCACATTTCGAAATTGAAAAAAAAAAAAATATTTTTTTTTAACCTCTTTCAACAGATTTCGTCTATCACGAAAATATTTTTTAATAACGAATAAACCATAGCATGCTCAATTTCAATAAATTTGACAATTAAACAGTTCGAGATATTTTTTCGAAATATAATTTTATCAACACTTTAATAAAATCACTAGAAATCACCAACTATAGGTTCTATAAATTTTGATCCACGTTTGATAAATATTTGTTGAATAAAATTGAAAAAAATTATTATTAATTAACCAGTAATAAAAATTATTAAACTTTTTCATCGAAGTCCTACAGCCCGACTTCTGTAAACTGTACACATATAAATCTCTTTAAACGTTGCTTTATAATTCCGAGAAAAGCAATAAAATAGCAGACTCATTGAGGAAAACCCATGACATTTTATCGTTAAAATGAATAATCAAAGGGTACAGAGAAAACTATTCTGTTATGGTACCCTACAATAAGTACACATTCTTCTTCCTCCAAATTAATTTTTAAAATATATTTTTCGGATGATCTATTATAAATTGTAGATATATATTCATCATCTTATATAGCAACTTCGTAATTCTTACGAGGCTGGTGTTTCGCCGCATTTTACCATAAAAATTCTCTTCTATGAATAGAAGTATCAAAGATCTAGCACTTCAAGAATCGTCATTTATTTACAACCCTTTAAATGACAACCGGTTGGATCCCGTTTCAACTGACTGTAAACACAGTTTTCATGTATACTCTGGTTCGTTGTCGATTTTTCATGTTACAATCTGGAGCTTATAGAGCGAGCAGTTGCAGTTTATCAGCATTCTTTATCGTGGGAACCATTGCGAGTTTACTCCTGTTACTGATCTTAGTAATTTTTCTACATTTTCGAACAGAGTTGCTTCGTGCACACGATGAAGAACGAGAAGATGAGAACTGTGAGTTTGTAGAAAAGAAGAAAGTGAAAGACGAAGAAAATAATAACTTGGAATCGCTAGATCTCATTTTCTTCTTTTTAGCATTACTTCTTAGCATTTTCGTATTAAAATTCCTCCTAAAATGACATGTCTTAATTTCTTCTTCGACTTCTTTGGTGATTATATTTCTTCCTGTTATAGCCCACTGTGTTTATTGTAGCGTTTATTATAAATTTATATTTAACGTGATTACGTGACAATGGTAATCATTGATAATCCAAATTACTGTGTTTATAACTTTGAAATTTTTTAAATTTAGAATTTTGTTTGACAAAGAGACGCAGAGAAATATGGTACAATTTTATACCATTTACCTTCAACCTGAAGAAATAATTACAATTTCGATTGTTATCATAAGAAGAAGAAAATTAAGAAGATTTAATTCCAAACCAAACTTTCTAATAAAAAATTAAAG
This sequence comes from Eufriesea mexicana, assembly GCF_001483705.2. Lineage (NCBI taxonomy): Eukaryota > Metazoa > Arthropoda > Insecta > Hymenoptera > Apidae > Eufriesea > Eufriesea mexicana. The sequence goes on from NW_016910419.1 coordinate 184,597, forward strand.
GGGGGTCGAATAAGCGTTTTAATTTCTAATCTTGCGATTTTCAGCAGAAGAAATTGTTCCAGATAAGTACCTTTTTCGACCTACATTTTCAAGCTGATTGTCTTCCTCTGATCGTTAATAACGATGTGCCTGAAATTGAACGACTAATGAGCAAAGGAGTGAGCGATCATATTAAATTCCACAATTTTCCTCAGTTACACAAATATTTCGAAAATCTTGGTACCATTAAACGTGAGTTTTCATTTCTATGATTCTTCATTGCAAGCTTCTCAGTTAACTCTTAAGTTATCCTTAACTTCGACCATCTAATTAGCATCCTCGTATCTCTATCTAGCAGCCATCTCTTCGAGAGCTCCAAAATACTCAGGAATTCTCCGTTTCACCTTCGCCATCTCACTTCTGATGGATGCATTACACATCGGATACAGGGTGACATCGTGTGATCTTAGATGCATGTAACTTTCTTGGTGCGGCGTAATTATCGTTAGTGTTTCCATAAGTCGACGGAATGGAAGAAACTCACGGCCCTGGAAGGGGGTGCTTCGTATAAATGGACACATGTGACAATTAAAACGACAGTCTGAAATCGTTCTCCGCTTAATCCGTCGGCTCCGTTCCCAACGAGGCGCGTGAAACCGAGTGTCCTAATTAATTAATCGGTCAGAGTACCTCCGCGTCTTCTTCGATTCCGGCAGGATCATCCCGAGCGAGCAGTTCGATCTGTCGATCGCTAGAAAATCCGAGCATATATGCGTTACATCAGGAAGACCAGCAGCAAGATCATTCAGCTGCAATTTCGTACCTTTTTACCAGCCACAGACCATCATTAGCACCTCAAAGGCTCATTTTCGTATCTTTTCTTCGACCCCTTCTCGTTTTCTTCTTGCTGTTCCTTGGACCAGGACTGGGACCGCGATTGGACAATCTAAGATTTGTGAAGAGGTAGGAGATTTTAACATGTTCACTGCCATGCATATTTTATATGCTCAGGCCATGATAAAATTTCTATTATTCTTAGGATATAATGAATTAAGCAATATGGTGGAAGAAGGAAGAAAATAGCGAACTTCTCATTTTGCAATGTTCTCTGTTCAATTACGTTATTCAAATTCTCGAAAAGGAGACAATGGCAGTCAACGTGTTAATTCCCAAGATTTTAAGTACTTTTCATTTTTGATAGGATTGCTGGAATGGTTTACCTTGTATAAGTTAAATGCTTGATGTAGAATGTTCTTAAAGTCTTTTAAGATCCTCGGAATAATCTTGAGATATTTATACGTAGATTGCTAATCTTGAAGTTTTCGAAGGAAGTTCTTCTAGTATCACTTTCCTTAAAAAGGTCGACATTTTTTAAAGAGGACGTTTCAAGATCCCCAGTGTCCAATACCGTGAAGTAGGTGTTGGTCTTGAAGTTTTCGAAGAGAATGCTTTCAATTCTAATGGAAATAAGAGAATCTTCAAGAAAATCCGAAATTGTTCTTAATAACAAAGAAGATTCCGAAATTTTTAAGAAAATTTCTTGTCTCCTTTCAAAAAGTTGATTAAGTAAACATGAGATATTATTTTACAATTGAAAATTCGAAAATTTATTTATGTTATTTTTGCTAACTAGTGACACGATGGATGCTAGTTACCTCTTCAAATTGTATGTCAATTATTTACATAAATTTATAGAAAAAGCACCCTGTGCGAATAAATAGCTAATATTATAACCAAAAACGAGGCAGAGAGTACGAAGAAAATAAATACAGCTTGGTTACTCCATTCATTCGTTCATCTGTCCTGTAATAGACGATATTCACGAGTACCTGGGTCTTATAGCAATTACGTAACAGACACCCTATGTTTCCACTCGTTAAATTCTAAATGAATCAGAATCATAATTCGAGCTCTGTTTCCTATTGAAATTCTGATGGTAACCACGACTATTCGAGGACCTAAATCAATTTATTATCATCAATTCTGGACGAGTTCGTAATTCCACTGTCAAGTCAAAACTATTCTCCAGCTTTGAAACAGCATTCTTCATAATTCCTGAATGTTCTTTCATTTCTTAAATTTTAGAGTTAAAAAGTAACACCGAAAATAAAATATAAAATACAATTGTGAGAAAACCCGCATTTTCATCGGTGTTCCCCATAGAAGATAGTTTAGGTTCATCGAAACCGGTTTCAACCAGAGTCTCAGTGACTCGATGATGATGATCGAGAATCATTGATATTGATAATAGAAAAGGTTGCAACTTCATTGATAATCATAGCAAGTGCTATTTGAAATATTTTCATTCATACTCGAAGTTTTAAGTCCCAACTATGTATCTCTTCTTTTACAAAGAAGCTCTAAAAATCTTCGAATTTTCATGAAAAATAGTTACGACGATATCGTGTCATTTATTGTAATCCCTAGTTTTCGTTTCTTTATTAAACAATTCAGTTATGAAATATTTCTTCGCCGACTTAACCTTATTTCAGTATTATAAGAATCGCTCAGAAGACAATGCGGTTAAGTCCATTTGTAGATATTTCCTAACTTTTGTAAATCTTAATGCAGTGAACAATATTCTATTCGGTTATTAAATGATTTACTCGGCACTTCGTTATTTCTAGGTTAGGTAGCCCTTCTTGAAAAAAGAAAACGCTTATATTAAAACGTTTTACGTATTGAAGAAGGTTAATTTCCTCAATTTCTGTTTTCTTTCCTTAATTAATTTTCTTAATTAATTTTTCTTTTCGTTCCTTAATTAATTTTCTTAATTAATTTTTCTTTTCTTTTCTCAATTAATTTTCTTAATTAATTTCTGCTTTCTTTTCTTAACCGTATTGGCTACTGATTGGCTTCTGATTAGCGACTCGTATCTAAAAGAAGAAAGAAGAAATACGAAATGTACATTGACTGAAAAACAGTCGTACATCTAAAATATCTCGCTTGTTTTTCACGGTAGAAAAAGATGTCAGAGGAACACATTAGTTGGTTCAGTGAGGCGAATATTATGAAAGTTAAAAAAATTTGATGAAGATTATATTTTTCGAGATTTCAAGGCCATCGAAGTTTTTTTAAACGATATATTTTTATTATCGCTATATGATAGCTGAGGTCAAGACGAATCGGTGTATAAAACGGTGTAGATTTCATAGGAGGTCCTCTGTCTCGTTGCATCTTTCTCCCCAGTTTACGCAAACTGGACCTATTTATCTCCGAATGAGCTGGTTCTAGCCAGAGATAACCAGATTTCTTAATGATGATTGAAAGCCGGTGTTAGCCACAACCACGGTGCGAAATTCTTCTAAACAATTCCACCCGATGGTGGGGTACTATATACGTTCATCGCACCATTCCAACCAAAGCCAGAGAGAGCACAATGCGTTACACTCTGCTTATGTAAGAAAGAAGACTAAACGACAGTGCACCCAGTCGATATGTATATTCATATGATTACGACGTGTGCGACTGTTACCAGTTTAAGTTATGTTTAAATGCAATTATCTAGGCTGGAAGGAATGAATCATAAGAACACAATTGTTTCTGAATAAGCGACTTTTTAGGAGTCAAAAATAGGTAGAGTTCTTGACAAATTTTCAAAAATCCTTCTTTGAAAATTTCTACGAAAATTCTTCTTTCGAAATATCTCTTAAAACTCCTTTTTCAAAATTTCTTTCGTTCGAAATTTCTTTGAAAATTCTTCTCCGGAGATTTCTTTTCTGGATAGTTGATTTGAAAAACAGGCACAGTATAATGTAAGTTTGATACAATAGAATACATCGAAATCTTTGTACAATATTTTCTTACTTGGTTTTCGATCATTCGATAATAAACTTTTGAAAAGAATGGAAAAATTTTAATGCGATGAATGGGAAACCATTGGAAGGCGAGAAGCACGGAAAAATTAAATATTCTTCGTACTCCGAGTCATTCGTGGAATACGTGTAAAACAATACCAAAGTCAGACGAGTGTTGAAGATCGATCTGGATCGCGCAGAAGTGTCGATCAGACGTGTCTTTCACGTGATCTATAGAAAATACCCGATCGAGTATCGGTAAATGCAGCTGAAGGACATTTGATACCAAGTACGATCAGCATTACTTGGTCCACGAGATTTCTTCTATTTTTATGATCGATATTTATCGTTCTTTTGACAAACTTCAATCTCGTAATTTTCTTGTATAGCTTCTTCTACATGCAGAATCTTTCTTCATATTAGAAGCTTTATATTATCCTCTAATTAAGAGTTTCGGATGAAGAAATGAAGTAAACGTAAAATAATCTCTGTTTCTGAAAGAAGAAAACTGGAGGCCATATTTATAAGAAAATTTCTCGTTTCTGTTTAAGTCCCTGAGGGATGAAATCGCGTTTCCTGATACTGTTCTTCTTTCTGGCCGTCTCTTCGGCAGAACAGCGGTCGTTTGAAGATACAGATGAAAAATGCACGCAGGAACATCCGGTTCTTCTTTACTACTTTTCATGGGCCGACTATACGGTGCTGGCCGCCATGTTGATAATTTCGTGCCTGATCGGTACTTTCTACGGCTTTTTCGCCAAAAAGCAAGAGACCAGCCAGGACTTCCTACTCGGTGGCTCAAGCATGGGGACGTTCCCTATGGCGATGTCCCTGGCCGCAAGTTTCATCACGGCTATTGAGCTACTGGGCAATCCTGCGGAGATGTACGAACAGGTACGTTTACTTGCAGATGTTTTCAAAATCGTTCTTATCGATTTATTTCTCGAAATAATTCGAGACTTGATAAAGTATTTAAAAGGAGAAATAATACTTTCGTTACAGTTTTGTTAAGACTAGAACTACCAATCTGTGTCATGTACCCAAACGTAATGTACATATACTGGGTATCCCTGAAACGGTAATATAACCGGGAATGGGGTTATTCTAGGTGAAAAATCAAATCGAAAATAAAGAATAAAATTTTTCTATTTGAAGCTCCGTTTTCGAGAAAATCGACTTTGAATATTCACCGAGTACGCGTGGACTTAACTTTGGCAATGGCGGATGGACCATCAGTATTCCAGCGTACGCAGTGGATATTCAAAGTCGATTTTCTCGACAACGAAGCTTCAAATGACAAAATTTTATTCTTTATTTTAGATTCGCTTTTTCACGTAGAATCACCCTCTCCTCGGTTGTACTACTGTTGCTGAGATGTTCTGTATAATAATGATTAAAGTGTTGCGAAGAAAATAAATATATATGTACAATTATGTCGTTATCTGAACAAAAGTCTGAACAAAAACGTTTCATCAAAATCAGTCGAATGTTTTCAATAACTATAACAATGAAAAGCATATAGTCATTTTGACTATTTTGGTAGCTTTGGTGTTAAATTTCAGGATATTTCTTCTTTTCTCCTCTGTTACAGTGCATATTTCCTTTCCTTCTTTTCCCTTGTACTCTTCCTATGTATATTATTCCGGTTTCTTGCTTCTCCTTCTTACATTTTCTATTTCTTCCTTATTCCCTTCTGTGTCCATCTTTTCCTTCAATTTTAATTGTTTGTTAAAAATTCGCAGGGTACCCAATTTTGGATGACTTGCCTAGCTTTTATCCTCGTCGTACCTGTTACTTCCTGTCTGTACTTGCCGGTTTACATGAAATTAAGGCTAACCTCGAGTTACGAGTATCTGAATCTTCGCTTCCACCGCTACTGTAGACTACTCGCCGGTGGTCTCTACATGCTGCAGATGATTCTCTACACATCTGTTGCTGTATATGCGCCAGCGTTAGCTTTAAGTCACGGTAAGCCTGAATTAAACGCGACTCCGGTAAATTAATCCGCGTTTTCTCTTAATTAACGTGTCTCCCCTTCTTTTAGTTACGGGCCTCAATACTTACATAGCCGTCACTCTAGTCTACGTAGTCTGTATCTTCTACGCCTCACAGGTATCTAATCTCCACCTTAATTAGAAAAACTACTTATATAGCTTTTACTTCATTTCCTCAGAGACATATCTATTTCTTTCTTTTAAAATTTCCACTCTTTCTATTCAGATTTTTATCTCTTCCCGTCAATTTCGTTCTTAAGATTCGATTTTTTGAAATTTGCGTTTTCTGTTTTGTCCACTTCAGGGTGGAATGAAGGCCGTCATAATGACGGACACTTTCCAAGCAGTTGTGCTGCTCGGTTCCCTCTTTCTAATTGTTGGGTACGGTCTATTCTGGGCAGGAGGACTCTCCTTAGTATGGCAAGTGAACGATCAGTCTGGAAGAATGGAGTTCTTCAACATGGACCCTAGTCCAACCGTCCGTCATAGCTTCTGGAGCGTTGTAGTTGGTGGTACTATCTATTGGACCACTATGTTCTGCAGCAATCAGGCTTCCGTCCAAAAATACCTCAGTGTTAAGAGCATTGGTCAAGCCAGAACGTAGGTGTCCCCAAAAGATTACTTAAAATCATCATAACATTTCATTAACGTGAATATCCATATATGCGTTCGTAGCCTATGGAGCATATGTGTTCATAGCGTTGATAAGGTTAACATCATCGACTATATTTCTTCAATCATGTACTATTTCAATTCTCTATTTTGTTCCAGGGCCCTATGGGTATCCGCATTTGGCATGATTATAATATACACCATAAACTTCCTGACCGGTATGGTGCTCTACAGCACTTACAAAGACTGTGATCCTCTACTAGCTGGTCACATAAGTGGCCAGGACCAGCTGTTACCACTCTATGTAATGAATTTCCTGGGAAATCTCAAAGGGATGCCTGGTTTCTTCGTTGCTGGAATTTTCGCCGCTTCTTTAGGGTACATTTTACAATTTCTTTCCGTTTCTTTCTTAAGTATAATCCATGGACCATGGATCTTCAGTGGTATAATCACCTGAAGTATACAAAATTTAATTACAGGATTTTTATGGACTAATTTTTTCCGGTTGCTTTAAGTCTCCAGAATGAATATTTATGGTAAATTTTTCAGAACCGTGGCAAGTGCCCTAAATTCATTGGCGGCTATAACCTGCGAAGATGTCTTCCAAGGGTTGTTGAAGATAGAAATGCCACCCAGAAAGGGCGCAATTTATGCTAGGTGGATTAGTATCTTCTTTGGGGCGCTTAGCTTCGCTTTGATCTTTGTCGTAGAACGCCTTGGTAGTGTTCTTCAGGTACAAATTTCTTCATAAACCATTTCCTTGCAAAATTTTTATCAAGCTATTTTCTTCAACCCACTTGAAGACTGTAAAGATACGAAAACTATACAAAATTTGAACAAATGCTTTTTCCTATGAATTTGTATTTAACTTCGAGTACCTTCTGACCAATGTATCGCATTATGAAACATGAAACTTATTTCTGCAGGTTGCACTATCGTTTAATGGCATGGTCGGTGGTATTACATTAGGATTATTCTCTTTGGGAATGTTCATTCCATGGGCGAACGCCAAAGGAGCAATTACGGGAGCTATCACGAGTTTGATAATCATCTTGTGGATTGGACTGGGGGCCCAAATCGCTGTTCTAAATGGTCAAATTTACCTGGATAGCAAACCTGTGTCAGTGAATGCTTGTTCTTGCATCAACACCACAGCCATAACTATCAACCACTCAAATGGGAATGACAATGAGACTTTTTCCATATATAAAGTACGTATCTCGTAATTTCTTTCGAAATTATATTTTCTTCGTATTCTTGTTAGAAAAACAGACAATAAATTATTTGATTCCTAGGTTTCTAATTTTCGCCAATTTTATTTCAGATCAGTTATTTGTGGTACAGTGCAATAGGCTGCATCCTGACGATGTTGATCGGTGTGGTGGTGAGCTTTTTCACAGGATTTCAAAATCCAGCTGACCTCGATCCCGACCTTCTGAGTCCACCTATTGTTTCTTTGATTTATACACAGACAAAATCTCGTGTGAACAATGTCCACGGTATCGCAAACCTTGGCCTGGAATTAAACGATGAGAAATCCCAGATGGAAAACTCCAAAAGTCTTAAGAACTAAAGAATAGTAGCCATGTACATCCAAAAATCATTCTGGGAATTATAGAAAGAAACAAAATTGGGTGGATACTTGTCTATTGTAGGTAAAAAGGTTGTAATTCAGTGATTTTTTTTTCTAAGTAATGTTTTTTTATCTGTTAGCGTAAGTTTATTTATTTATAACTAGATTTTGTAAGTATCATAGAATAGCGTGATTTATTAAGATAAAGCTAGTTATAAATTAAATATGAACGAAACAGTGTAAACAAAATTAAGAAATCTATTTTTTTTTTTTCAAATTTCGCGTCTTTTATCTTTCTCTAATATTTCGTATTTAATTACTTATAAACATCTAGAGAAGCTTTCTATTAATTCTAATACTTCCTAACAGTATATGAGTATTTAAATGTACATTCTATCCCATGATTACTACGTGAACAATCGATTCAGTTTAGTATTCCCTTTGGTATTTTATACTACACCGTTTCCGTAGTACTATAACTTGTAAAATTAACCACAGTATTTAATTCTATTTATCTAGTCAAAATTTTTAAAACAGTATTTTTGAATATATTATATTTTTATGCGGTATCATAATAACCAAAGTTTTCTTTCCAATTGATATTACTATGTCTCGAATTTGAAATATTTCTTTTGAATTTTTTAATACTAAATTAAACGAAAAATTTCAAAAATCGATTACATTAAAATATCATGAACATTGATATGGATTAATGTTCAAAGTTTCTGTTATAAATAGATGCAAATTTGAAACATTATTATATTTAAACAACTTAACCTCATTTAGAATGCAATCTGCACTTAGTTTTGTTTACACTGTTGAGATAAATTAAATCATTCCATAACATTTTTTAAAATATTTGTTTATAAATACTTTAAGTATAATAATAAATTAAAATTATTTATAAAGAAATATTAAATTACAATCTGTTTTCTTATAATAGTCATATATTCGCTCAACATTGTAGTTAATTGTAATAGCATACTGAGTGGTAGAATGAATAATTACTTTAGAGTGAATATTCCAAAGAGTTATACGAATCTTACAAAAAATTGCCTAAAAGCAGTAGTTCCTAATTGCAACAATCTATTTATTACTTTATTTCTTTAAGGTTGTTCTGTAAACAGTTAGGAAAGATCTGTGCTGACTGCACTAGTAAAGTCTATGTGTTAGTTTTTAGTGGAAGAAACTTATCAAACAATAAATCAATGAGTATAAAAGTAATCTTCGAATCAGCTTCTGAAAACTAACTACTGTCATTCACAAAGTTCCATAATGCATATGCATTAGATATGTAAGCCTGTGGAGGACAATGATAATTTGTTTCATTCTGAATATGATACTTATTAAATTAAAAGAGGAAAAAAAAAGATGACTACTGACAACTCTTGAACTTTTCCAATACTAAACAAAACCAAAGTAATGAGATTCTTTAATAGGGTTTTCTTAAGACTTAATTAAGTATATATACCTTTTAGAGTATTAATCATGAAGAAAAGATTTAAGAAATAAAAGGGTAGAAAATATAAAATCACCAGTGTATATTTTTCTGGTTATTAAACACTCAAATAAATTTCCCCAATTCAGAGTGAGTCTATTTATAAATAGTCAAAGAAGACTTCTTATCAGGAAGCAATTTACAAATGATGTAGAATAGCCTATTTATGACACAAGTTGATATTAGTACTTACTTTATTTTTTGGATTTCAGCCATTTCCAAGCAAAAAATGTTTTTACAGGCAGTTTCAATGAATACGAATTAATTGTTAGGAAATTTTATCTACATATTTTAAACATAATGAACAAGTGTGGGTTTTTTCATCACACATACTAGTTAAAGAAACCTGCTTTTGTCTTGTTTATGTAGAAAAAAAAAATATTTGTACCATCACTATGCTTTTAATTTAAATATAATTTTTATTTTAAGGCTGAAGCAAGTTTTTAATTTTATTTCTTTTAAATTATTTATTCCTTTGAAGTAGAATCTTCCAATTGATATTTTATTTGTTTTATAGTGTATAATCTCTGGTAGATAGTCTCTTCTGCTCAAGAAGGGAACTTCTATGCAAGTTTGCAATAATTTTTATACCTTTTATGGAAGCTTCTTCCATGTGAAACGTCAACAATTCGATTGAAAATCTTTTCTTTAACACCTCGTCAATTTCGGAATGGTTTCCCTCCCCCATTTTTTTGCTATTTCTTTCTTTTTTTTATATCGTGGAATTGAAAAATCATTCTTTCACTTAACTGCGGATCTGTACTTCGTTTTTTCGTTCGAATATTTAAATAGATGGGAAGAAAGCACACGGATATATTTTAAGTAACCTTCTTCACTCTTAAATATATTTGTATGAACATTTGTACATAAAAAGAGAAATACACGAATTAAGAAACTCCATTAGATCTTGATGTGTTTTTATTCCTCTTTTGTAAAAAATTCCCCTAACTAGGAAGTTTTCCAAAAATTAAATAATAATAGAAAAGATTTTTACAAATTTATATGTTATTATTAATAACGATTTATTTAGAACACCAAATTAAAAAATAAAAGAAATTAGCTGAAAAATATAAATAGAAAACACTAAGATTTTTCTTCCTTTCTTTCATAAAATTTACTTTCTTTTACAGTCAAGTTTAAAGTAACTTATTAATAATTAGTAAGTCAATTCTCCTAACAAAATCAGAATCTACTAAATTGATTAGAGACAAGAAGCTGCTGATTAAATATTACTATTACTATTCTAATCAAAAGTAGAAAATATTTTTTACTGATTAGAAGAACAATGACAGAGATAGCGATAAAAATGAAGCAGAGAACATCAAAGTCAGAGAATGATATAGAGAGAAGAGAGAGAGAGAGAGACAGACAGAGTCCCAAAGAGAAAGGACACGACAGTGAAAGTGGATCAATACGCTGTTAACGTTTCGCCGAGCAACGTGCGGCCAGAGTTTTCTTCGGAACTTCCTTTTTGTCAAAGTACAAATAACTATTAGAGAAACAAGTAAACTTACAGTGTCATATCATCATAAATTCTCTTCTTATTAAAGCTATTTGTATTCTGTCACTAATGTCTGTTCCACTTCTTGTTTAATGTTTGTTATAAAGTGCACACAAGCTTTTAATTCATCTTAGGATTGTCATGAAAATAAATGAGACTCTGGTAAGAATATTGTGTAACATCAAAATCAGTGAATGACAGTTTGTGATTTGTTAATTGTGGTATTAGTGAAATTGTTAAACATGATTTTTCGAAAATTGAATAGTTGGACTGTTGATAATTAAAGAATAGTTATATAGGAATGGGGAGATTGAAGATTTAGGATTGTACAATAATCCATGGTGGTTTCGCATTGTAAATTTCAGCACCAACTATGTATCTTTCTTATTTTGTGAGTAGTTTTTATAGTTCCTTTTTTCTTTTTAAATTTATTTCTTTAAAGACAAAAATTACCAAGATTTCTAATCAAAATTCTAAGATCAAGAAGAAAAAGTAAAAACTTATATTTTAGGTTCATTTTGTATTTTGGAATGAAACCTGAACTTAAAATTCTTTCTCTAACAAAATGAATTCTAGATATATAAAATTAAACTTTGATTTAATTTAATTTTTCTCAAATTTCTTTCCACAGTTACACAAAGTTACCTTCAAGTCAGACCTACAGTGTTTCCGGTTTCTTCGTTGGACCATTCTAGTGCCTCTCATCATTTATTTATCTCTGCTGTTCTTCAAATATAATAGAAATGTACCTCTAAAAAGTTTGATGTCCACTACTGCTATACGAGATGAAAAAGAATTCATGATTGAGAATCTTTTCATAGAATTGGAGTCAGTAACAGTTGGTAAAAATGATGTGGAACATTTCAAGGAATTAGATCAGAATATTAAAAGAATGGAAGAAACAGAGAACAAGAACAACCCAAGAATACTGCTTGAAAATATATTTCAAAGAGCTGATACTGATCAAAATCAGTTATTAGACATTCAAGAATTGGCTAGATGGATTCACACAAAGATCACAGAGCATATTAGTCGAGCTATGAAAGAGAATGTTGGTTTATTTACTGCAATAGATAATAATCCACGAAATGGTAAGTAATTTTGATAATGATAATTTTTAAATGTCTGTAAGATATAAGAGAGAGCTACTTCTATAATATGCAGACTGAATTTTAGTTTCTAATTATCAGAGAAATTAAAAAAACAAACAAGTTATCCTTGTTTATAGAATAAACAATACAAAAAAAGAAAAGAAACATGAATGAAATACAGAAAAAGTAAATTGAAATTTTGCAAAATTAAATTTAGTTTGATATGAATACAAATTTGAATTCTATAAATTTTAATAGATCTAATTTGAAATTAAAATTGTTTAAAAATAAGTTCCAAATTTCACATGTAAAATAGAAACTCCATCAACAGAAATAAAATATTCGAACTTTCAGTTTATTACAAAAACAATATGAATCAAATTAATAGCTAGTAGAAAGTGTCAAAGAAGATCCGGGATTACAGGTTACGTTTTAATGTTGCAGGCGAGGTCTCATGGGAAGAGTATCACGCGTACTTTCTCAGATCTCACGGATTTCTCGAGAGCTATGTGAACTCGCACGACAAGAAACACAGCGATATGTCGCGTACCTTAAAGGAAAACATAATGAGAGACAGAGCTAGATGGGCGGAAGCAGCCAGTAACGATCCAGACAGATTAGCATTGGATGAGTTCCTGGCTTTTACCCACCCTGAGAGTAGTCACAGAGCTTTACTTCAAATGGTGGAAGATCTGTTTGAAAAATTTGGTACAAAAATATACATTTTTATAAAACATTTAAAACAAGTGTTAATTTTCGAATTATATAAGTATAGCAGAACTTTATACTGGAACTGCTTTTCCAAAAATTTTCTGTCATGTACGAACTTTTTGATATCTATAGTATTATTTTGTTACTTCAAAAATTAACACTTTAAATAATCTTCGTTAATTTTTAATATCAATACTAATAATTTTTTGTAATTTCTTCTTTTTACAGAATATTATGATATTGATTTTCCTAATTTCTACTTTTTGGAATGTTAGTAATGGTAATAATTGTTGTAATTTATGTTGTTATTCGTGTTTTTTTTTTAATCATTTTAGACCGCGATGGGGATGAGCAACTTACTGAAGACGAGTTCTCGGATTTTCCGTCTGAAGAAATGGGGTTAGAGTTGAAGGAAGATAAACACGAGGTGGTGGGTGGTAGTGACGACAGACGAAAGGAGTTCAGACACCTTATCGACAAGAATAAAAACGGGAAAGCCGATAGAACCGAGCTATTGGTAATCTGGGAAACCTAACCTCATTCTAAAATAAACAATTTTATCTAACCCGATCTTGATAAACGTCTAAAGCATTATTTTAGATGTACATAGATCCAAGGAACCCAAGGCACGCTATACAAGAAGCTCAACACTTAATCAATGTGTCAGATACTAATCTCGACGGAAAATTGAATCTGTCCGAGATTTTAAGCAAAATGGACTTGTTTTTGGGTAGCAAGATGGTGGACACGGAAAGAAGTTTCCACGATGAGTTTTAATTGCGCAAAATAAGGAGAAAAAGACTTGAAACTTAGATAATAATATTTGAGAGATAGCGATGTGAACAGTAAATTCATTTTCTAGAATGAAATGGAAGCTGTTCCTCATTAACCCCTTGCCTTACCATTTAAGTTGCGATGGCGCGTGCCATATTCCACAGCAACGTCCAGACACGTCGAGACAAGCCGAGACACGTCGGACACGACGAACCACTACGTCCGAACGCGGCAGAGAATAACACACAACTGAGACAGAAAGACATCGACGAAAATGAACCACGAATTTGACCAGTGATGTTTACGTTAGAGACTCTACCTACGAACCACGGTTCTCGCCGGTGATATTCATGTTTGGCCCGATTTACCATGAGTCTCACACGATATTGTAAGGGAAGGGGTTAAAATTGAGTGTTATTTTAGGATTGATGGTAACCCAATCTCTCGATGAACCGAGAAATATAGAAACAGTGCTCTTTTTATAAGAAATTCGACAAAATGTATCTAGTTTTGCTGCCAAAAAGAAATTTTTTGTAAAAAATAATTTTATCGTTGCTGAGACTGACCATATATATTAGTAATATGGCTAATACTGATCTTGTTTAACCCTTTCACGAGTTCAAGTATAAAAAATTTATAAAACCAATATTGTGCAATCAATATGACACACATATTTAGTAAGAAGAAAATTCTAAGATTATGTCAATAAAATTAGAAAATAATTGAACGATATATACGATATTTATCAGAAACATTTATTGTAGATATGAGCCATGGCGGCGCTAGTGAGTTAAATGGAAAGTCATAGTAAGACTACCGACACGCTTACTTGTGAAAGGGTCAAATTCATTCGAAAAAAAAAATGGATTTTTTTACAGAAACAAGAGATTTTCTGTTTTTCTTGTACTTCTAGTACGAATTCTATTATATTTTTCTGTTATGCCAGATGCCGACTTAAATTTTTCTTTATGATATGAACTGTCAGTATTACTTTCAATATCGAACTCTGTAGATTTATTGGAAAGCACGGAGAAAAATTTCACGGGCTTTTAAAACGTATCTGTGATAGTCTTTGTAACGTAAAATATTATTTTTTAGACTACAGTTAGTGAAAGCTATTAACAGGATACTTAAGAATAAACAATTCAAGTTTTCTACGTTTTAACTACTTTTGTAAAACTTTTTGCAAAATTATATTCAATTACACGTAGTATTTCTTTGTGAATTTATAAAGAAATACTTTTATTTCTTTCTTATTTATAAAGAAATAAAGAATTCTGATAAATTAAAGAAAACAGTAATAAGAAGAGGAATCAGATTTTCGAGTCCGTCCTTTCAGTGGGTCTCCACGATTATTTATTAACAAAAGCCCAATTATTAAGTTTTTATAACTTAAGCAATTCTGATTAAACGAACTTTCTTCTACTGCTAAATAAATTTAATTCGTACATTTAAGAACTATGTGTATAAATATGTTTACGTATACAATTCTAGAAAATATGATGTCCTATGTTAACTGAAATTTGCAAAGAGAAAAAAGAAAAATAAGAAAAATCATGAATGTTCCTTTTAAGAAACGAAAACTCGTGTTTTGTGGAATGTGCTTTTGTATAATTTATGGTGTTAATAAAAATTGTTTATATATATTAAAATACGTATCAAGTATTTTTACTGATATTTTATATCACAGATCAATTTCAAATTCCAAATAAATTTGATACCAAGATTTGTGAATTGTCAAAAAATAAAAATTTTCTTACTTCTTAAATTATGATTGCGATTATAAGGACGTTTATTAATTAAAGAAATTACAACAAAATAAATACAATCAAAGGACTAATGTATCAGGAACGATCGGTATCACGATTATTTATTTACATCTTAAAAAACGTACAACTACAAAGTCATACAAGCAAATGCGTCCGCTAATTAGCTAGCCTTACAACTAATTACCCTGCGCCTCTTAACAAAGCTTAAAAATTTATATAGTATTTTCTGTCGTATTAATCAGTCTATGATTCATAAAGAGTATTGTAGACGTCCAATGAAAATTGTTTGTTCAAAAATTAATCTGATTTGTGTAATTTAATTAATTTAAAAAGCTTCGATTTATTTCTAAAATATTTACATTAATTTAAAAAATGTTTGAATTTTTTCAATCTTTCTCCTTGGCTGGATTAACACCAGTATGATTCTTTGTTAAAAATTATATCCTTATAATAGTTTCATAAGCATAAATTACAGAGAATTTTTTTAACACATTCGATGATCCTTAAATGCTGTGGAATTTTAAATATTTGATATTAATCTTATTTTTACTCATATTACTTTGCCGATAACTTCTTGAATACTGACTGGAATCGATTTTACATATGACGCAAATGATATATCACCCGGTACATCAGATGTATAATAAGTAGTTAAGGACACAGATGATGTGTTGATTGGTGTATTGAAATGCAAATGATACAGTATCAGCATCGAATGTGTTAAAAAGCACGAACAACGATACACTTACTCAGTTAAAGCTATGAACATTTTTCTCTCTGCTTTTTTCTTTAAATAAGTATATACAAAAATTAGTTTAATCTCATTTTAAGCCGATTTTATTTCATCGTTCTTAATATATATATATACAGTTGATTCTTATTTAAAAAATTAATTCTGTGGATTTCACTGATTTCAGCATTTTTCGTGGAGATATATTTTCATGTTCTATTATATTTCATTTTAAATAATTTCTATTCAGAAGAAACTCCGAACATTCACATAATTCAACTTTCAATTATCTTCAACAATTCTGCGATGCCACTTACTATAGCTTATCTTATATTCATTTTACTCCAAATCTTCCAACTTCTCGATAAAAGACTTCAAATTTAAAATTTCCATGGTTATTCCATATTTTCTTAAATATTCAACATTTCATATTCATCTTACAATGTTCCTATACACTTTATTCTACCGACAATTATCGCAATATTCAAAATTTTCAGCAGTACAGGCCCCACAGTGGGCAATCGTTATTAACGTGCATCGTTTTAAATTTTTAATTAGAAATCCTTATTTCGGGTGTTTAGATCGAAATCAACCTGAACAGTTTCTTCATTCAGAGAGGATCATAGTTCATCTTCATGGTTTGAGAGGAATTTTGAAGCCAGTGTTCAATGTTAAGGAGTCCAGAGAAGCTCCATAGTCAGACCGCTGTTCTGAAACCGGAAATGAAGATCGTTTCCACCGGAAATAGGCATATTTCGCAATAATAATTGCTTTCGAATGCAAAACAAACTAGATTACAATACTTCCTTGGTCAGATAGAGATAGATTTCATATTTTACAACTGCGATTTAAATAGAATAGATAAATTTTTAAAGAAATACTGATTGTTCGTTAAAAAGGCTGTTGTTCGCATAGTTTCACCTTTTATTTTCAGTTGTAAAGTCGAATAATGTACTCGTTAATTGATATGCATGTAGAGATTTTTTTAATTGGAAGTTCGTTCGCGAAAAGCGAAGTCTGAACTGAATACAAAAGGAGAGGAATTGAAAACGGGGTTGGTTCACAAAAGCAGAAAATTTCAAGGAAATTTCGCATTGCCCTTTATTCGCATAAAGCACAAAGGATCATGCAAAATTCTATACACACAAACACCAAATTTGTGGGAACAGTGTTAAGAAATTATAAATAAAGCTTCAAGTGAAGAAGCTAACTAAAAAAGAATTTGAAAATAAATTCGGAAAGTATTCGAACCTAAGAACCCTAATAAATGACGAGAAATACACGAACTGGTTTATTCAGGACTAAAGAAACTGAAACAGGATCCACATTTCACAAATTCGAAGAAATCCCAGGACATTGGAAGAGATTTTAAGACGACTTCAATTCAGAAGAAACTTGGAAAGGCTTGGAAAAGTCAATAGAATTAAAAAAGAAACTTAGAAAATCGTATAAAACAAGGGAGAGCCAGGGAGAGCCAGGGAGAGCTACTAGGGAGAGCTAGGGAGAGCCAGGGAGATCTTAAAATATTCCAAACTTGTCAAATCTCTATAAATTGCAAAAATAATATAGAAATAATGTACTTAAACACATAAAATTCAGACAAGATTCGAGAAACGATAAATTAAGAGAAAAAGGAAAGATATCAAGCTGATGAAACAGCCGAAAATAAAATTGAGTAGTCATTGGAGTACACATTTAAGGAACGACATGAAACAAAAAATGCAAACAGCACATGCTTCCGCGTTTTTTTTTTACCTACTAGTATAACGTTGTGAGAAGGATCGACCGTCGAAGCTGGTAATGATCTAAATTCGGATTGGTGAGCTTTCCTCGATCATTACTCACTCGGCAGGTCGGTCCGGTGGTGGAGTGTTTCCACCTCGACAGCATAGTCTTATCCACCCACTAGATCTCATCTCCTCCTCCTCCATCTCGATCACTGCACATATCGATAATCATTATTCCCTCACCTCTCTGTCTATCCTCTTTCTTCTTCCATTTTCTGTCCTCTAATGAATTATGCAAATCCCTGTATCCCGAGAAATTTAATTCTACGAGCATACAGTGTACTAACGATATTGGGTAAATAATACAAGCGTATTTCTTCTTTTCGAAGATTCTAGCATTTTTGTTATTTTTAATCATTTAATTATTATTTACTTTTAGTTCGTCACGCGAAGAATAATTTCTATGAGAGTTCAATAAACAAAATGTAAGAAAAATTAGTGATCAAGGAAATAATTTATTTCTACGTTAATTAAATCCAACCTTTTTCTCCCCAAATTGCATTTAAAATCGATTCATCAGAGAAAGATCTCGACAAACACTTTTCAACCTTCTAGCGCACAGAGGGGAGTTTCTGACTTTCATTAATGTGATTGAAACTCGTTTAGCTTGTATAACAACCTGGTTGAATATTTCATATCCTTTTAAAAATGATTTTATATGATGTATCTTGTAAAACTATCGGTTAATTTATTTATATACAAGTCAGAGTGATTAATTATTTTAAAGATGCACGAAATGTCATCGGGAATAATTTATACTCGTTTGAGTAATTACCCTCGTAATTTATCAACTTAGTTATCGAATAAATTATTCATTTATTTATCGAATTACCAAACACGTTCAGAAAACTTGGCATAAATTAACCATTCAAAATACAATTCGAGTTCGATTGATTACTCTCGAAAAATTGAAATTTTGCTAAAAAATTTCCCTTTAAATAATTTATTAACAATTCCATTTCATTTATAGTGTACTAAATTTCTTAATAAGTATAAAATCTAGACTGTTTAATTAATATATTAATTAAACGTATGAAATCGGTGCCGAATAATTCGATTGTTGTTGATAATATGAAAAATTGTAAAAGTTTATTTCAGTGACTTTGCCCTAAATCCCTTTATTTCTTTCTTATTTAAAAAAAAAATTGTATTTTAATATCAAAAAGAAATATAAAAGTTTAAAAAATTAATGTGTTTTTGTAAAAAGCCTAAAATTTAATTACGCTCTTTTTTTCGGCCACCCGATGTATAAGTTCGTCTGTCAGTTGTCACCATGTGTTTATAGAAACATTAGATTGGCGACAATCGCTTGTGGATGCAACGCGTCGGTCCATGACACACGTATATTCAGACTTCAATGTAGTAGTACATCAACAATTTTTTCAAATATCTCGAAAATGAAGGTCGTACGTTAATTACTTTTCAAATAAAAGTTGTTCGGAGTCTTGTCCGCCATAACATATGTATCTCAAAACCATCGGGATTGATTGATGCATTTTCAAGTTTTTTCAATCTTTTTCGCAAAAACCTAGCAAAAGTACGTGTCATTTTTCTCCAATATGTGAACGAGGCAAAATCACTAAAGGAAACTTTTATCGAAATCAGTAACAAGTAATTAAATTGTTAATGATACGAAACATACATGTTTCGTACGAAACGCCTACATGTTAATTTACAACACTTTTCCTTTAAATTTGTAAAATATTTATAAAATAGCAAAATATTACACGAGAATGAATATGAAATATATTTCGCATTTTGATATTTGTCAAATAATGATATTAAAAATCGCATATAAATACATTTCCATTGTTAATATATAATGACAAATATTATTATGCACTTATAAATACGAATTATATAGAGAGGTTATCCAATTTCAAATAATAAATTTATTTTATCTACTAGCAAATGATAAATCAGTATATGTAAATATATAATACAGGAAATATGAAAAATTTCAAAAATCACGAAACTATTACTGTTTTAAAAGATATTTATATAAAGTCTGGGTGATAATTAACTGAAAGAATGAATTAATATATTCACTTACCGGACGCAATTCTTTGAGGCTGGCAACCACTGAATGTTGATTGTCTCCTCGCTTGCAAGTCAGTTCCTCTTAAAGAAAGATATACGGAAATAGTTTTGTCCAAAGCTAGTCTCACCTGTATAGGAGACAGTAATTAGTCACTTAATTGTATCATTACACTGATCACTGAGTAAAAGGTTATGATTCGAAATAATTTAATCAAAGATGGAACGAAAGCTAAATGCAATGCAATTTCCACGGTCGGTAAACGAAGACTGACTGAAGAGACTTTCGGGCTTGAAATACCCCACTCTTACCTATCTGCGAGCTGAATGGGGCCTTGCATACAGCAGCGCCCTGTACCAAAGCAACCTACTATACTAAATTCCTAAAGACGAAATAATTTGTTCCTTGTAATTTAATTTTGGAATATTTAGAGATTGTTGATTCTTTCCTGATATTTTATGATTATTTAAAATAAAATTAAATATATACAATCTCGTGTATCAGCGAAATTTATATCGATAAATCGTAAAAATTTCATACTTTTCTTAAGAACTTCATGATTTTTAATGAGTATAATTTTATTAGAAATTTAATAAAATTCTTGTTAAAAAATTTTATTCCATATTTTGTATGCTCTTTAAAAATACTTTTATGTTAGGTGCAACAATTCGCATAGAATTTTTAACGAATATGAGAAGTTTACGAAGAATATTTCGATTAATTGCAGTAATTTCAATGGATAATTAACAATAGTTCGTTAAAGTTTTTGTTTTGGTTATGGTACTCTATGGACGTGGTGTTTACTCTACCATGTCCCTATGCATAATGCATGAACAAGCGGTTTCCATTTAATCACCGTGGAGAATTAACCATTGATTGGAAAAGCAAACCAGAAGATTTCACATGTACCTTCGCTGGACAGTTTCCAATTATTTGCACGTCTCATTTGATACAACGGACGTATAAACTTCATCATTCTTACAGCTAATTGCCTCACCTCGCCGTTTAAAAAGCAGTAGATCGTTGCAATGATGAATCCTTGAAAAGACTGAAGGAAATGCGTGGAATAAGACCATAATGCGAACTTCTCTACGTTGTGCAACGGTGCCTCGATCATGAAGAGCACGTTGGTAATGCCTAATAGTGGTAAAAGCACCACAGCTGCCCTTACAGCTTTTCTAAAAGATTATAATAAATATCAGAATCTTAATTTACAAAAATATCTTTAAACTCGGAATTAAGATTATTTTATCAATATTGTGTTATATAATTGTTAGTATTTAATTTCAATTTCTTTTCCCTCGTAATTGTTAGCAAAATATTGTCAGAAGTATGATATATAAATATTCAATTGATTTTTCAGTATTCGTTTGTTGTTTGTCTTTAATTTTCTCGAATAAAAAGACTAGGCAAATTGCCAGATCTTTATTTTGCCTTCAACTGTTTGCACAATATTGGAAGGAGTTGCTGACAAGGTTATTGTAAATGGGAGAAATTGGTTACTTTATCCATGTATATCCATATAACCAATATTGGTTACTTACAAGACCTGCTCGATTTCGCTGGTGTGGCTCTGTCGCAGCTTTACCACAAGCACTCTGACGATATTCAGCAGGAGAACAGAAAATTGAGCTGAAGGATTAAAATCAATGCATGTACGAATATTTTCCCAGGTCATCGAGCTAATAAGCGAAATATAATTTGTGGGAAAAATTTATCAATATTTATGAAGTATTGCAAATTAACATTGCTCACCAATATCACTGCAAATCTGGGTCCCTCCAGGATCCAAAAATAGGAAGACAGATTGTATCCAGACCAGCACCTAGAAAATCTAAAACATACACCACGGATAAGCTTGGAACACAGTTTCTTCGACAAAATTGATTCTCATTCCGAAATTGAATCCGAAAATAGATATGAAATAAAGTCGAAGTATATCAGATATAACACGCATAATTAAAATAATCTATACAAATTAATTTTATCATATATTTAGGATCGTATTGTGAGGGATCAACTAGAATAATATAGAGATACCTAACAGAACAAAAACAATCTTTATTCATGGAATAACGGATCGATGTAATGCAATAGTAACTATGCAACGCTCTAACAACTTTCTTACAACAGACTTCTTAGACTTCTGGTTTAAAACTCTACTGACTTTAAACTGATTTTCAATACTGACAACTTTTAGACTTCTGACTTTAAATACATGTAAGATTGGAACGAATGCGGCCCTGAAAGAATATTAAGAATGTTTGGGATATCGGATGAAAGTGGCTGCGTGCAAGAGGATTGATTGTAAGGGATATTTACGACAGAGTCGAGTGCGGGCAACGAGCAAAAGTTTAGGAATGCGTCCTGAGTGTTTGAAGTTCCTGGCTCACCGAGGCTGAGGTTGCATGGAAAATGCGTAATCGTGGAAGAAAGCCTGAGTATGAAAGAGAACAGAGTGCAAGATTAAACTAAGGGTACTAGGATGCGGACAAATCAGTCTAAATGTCAGTTGTCAGTTAAAAATCAGTCTTAAAGTCAGTCGTAGAAGTCAGTCTTAAAGTTCAGTTGTGAGTCGTAGAAATTAGTTGTGAGTTATGAGTTGGGAGTCAGTCGTAGAAGTCAGTTGTAAGTCAGTGGTACGAGTCATAAGAAAACCGTCAATTTGTTAGAAAGAGGGTTGTAAATTGTGTGAGAGTTAAAGATCAAGTGTAGTCATGATCGCATGTATATTGCATTACTATTGCACCATATGCATAGTTGCTATTCCATTAATCTGTTATTCTATTCATAAAGCTCAGTTTGTTCTATTAAGATTCGCAATATTATTATACTTGATCCCTCCAAGTACGATCCTAAATATATTTTACGATAATCGACAAGAGAAACAATTAGAATTGGAATGTAATACAGAATTGAATAAATTTGTATTTCTAAAACTGTTCGGAGCTATTCGAAAACGTACTTGAAAAGTCTATAATTATATATCTACTTTACTAAGTAGACGTGTAGAAATGAGTTTTAGAACTCAGTTCATCGTTCAGAAGATATTTCCATCCAACTTCATTTCCTACACAAAGTCAGGTCTTCGACTTACTTCGACTTTGGATGGTAATAGAACGCGGTGATGATGGCCCAAATTAGTGTCATCATGACAGGACATCCCCATCCGATGAATCGATACATCCTGTAGTAGGAATTCTCTTGAAACACCGTCACTGAAACAGTAATGACAGCACGAATTTTTAATTGACTCCGAAACAATTTAAATCAACTTAAACTTAAACAATTGCTTCTTAATATCCCATTCTATCAAAACTGTCAACTTCTTATGCAATTTTGGCCGAAGCAGCAAATTAGCAAGTCCGATGGATTAATTAAACAACTACAACGAGTTTCCCTCGGACCAGCAACAGCGCGATAAAAATAGACTGTCTATTTCAATTAAGAGATTTAAATTTTATACTTTGAACAACCACTTGAGAGAACCAAACTTTTAATTGGCATCGAAACGCCTTAGGGCCACAAAGGTTCCAGAGAGTTTGCTGTCCGGTGCCTGTGTTGGCGATGCGAGGAAAAACTCGGGAAGTGAACATTCAACCTCTTACCAGTGACCATGTTGTGTAGGAACAAACCCTCGATGAACATCCACATGAACATAGCGGTTTTCGTGTATTCCAGAAGGGCGTAGCTAGCCTCGCAGAGCACGGGCTGCAAGAAGAAGGAAGTTTTATCGTAGGTAACCAATACAAATAAAGTAATAAAATTAAAGTGACATTCAGCGACATTTACGATTTTCGACTGGAAGTTTGTGGTAGGTAACAGGAGTCCTTTTCTAACCACTTGCTGTCCTTTTTGTCACGAGACGAGGTTTCAGACGACTTCCTCGCGTATTCTATGTTCCTGTTACTTTTCGAAACTTCCGATCCAAAATCATAGATGTCGCTGAATGTCACTTGAATCTGATTGGTTTATTAAATTGGTTACTAACTCTGGTTATGTGCTCCCAATACATGCTAATACATAGATTCGACAGTGAAAAATTAACAAATCAATCAATTGCTGTGATTAATTTATAAACTTTTATAGTTGCATTACAAAGCTGGAGCTATAGGCAACATTCTTAAGCAATTTTCGTAAATAATTTGATTTTAATTAGCTCGTTATTAATAATTATTTGGAAGAATACGTGATTTGGTAACCACGCCCACCATGATTTTTCGTCAAGAATTTGAATGTAATTGATAAATTAATTGAATAAAATCCATGATGATTTCACATCAAATGTGAAAAATTGTACATAACAATTATAAAATTGCAAGTTTGGCAAGGAATATACGCAGACGATACAAAATTCGCATCGATAGAATTCTTGGAAAATGACGTTAATTTCTTGGAATTCCTGAAATGAATCTTTGAACATGCCACCTCCTTTAACAGAATTAAACGACATAGCACTTATTCCCATTCGATCAATAATCCCAAGAGCATAGAGCCAGATAAAGGACTATTACTCTGGACATGTAATAAGAAATCGAGGAACATAGTTAATCGCTGTGCAATCAATATTTTCACACGGTGTGAATTGGTATTTTAAAATTTGCAAATATTGAAATCGGTAGACACGAATTTGCGTTTCACGTTTCTTTTCGACCTTTCGCCTTTCAAAGTGATGACAATTCGCATGCTGCATGAACACTGGTTTTTAACAAGAAATTCCTCTGAATAAAATATTCTCATAGCTTTGAATAGATGCAATTGCATGCATATTTCATACATGTATTCTCCGAAATTTGCGGGGACCGAGACTTCGTATATTTCACGGTATAACGTTAACGATTCCTGTCAAATTGTACGTGTCATCAGTAGCATGGTAAAAATTGTGTGCCTCGGAGAGGAAGAATTAACTAAAAATTTAATATGACCGGAAATGAATTAGTATAATGAATTAGTATAAATATTATTTAAAACATGACCGATGTGACAAAAGCTACAGAAGGAAGTGAATAATTATGCGACACGTCAATAAATATGGTCGGATGAAGCGAAAGAAGAGATATTCGAGATTATTCTGTATAATTAATATTGACTATATTATTATTATTATTATGTGTGGTGTTATTACTGTTACGGATATTATGCTGGGTATTGCATGTACTTCTTGTTGTTTCCATATTCTTTTAATTTCTTGGGTGAGTGGTATATATTTTTCTATTTTCTCTTTGTACTTTTACTTTATATTTGTATCATTAGGTATTGAAATGTCAATTGCTATTATTATTATTATTATTGTTGTTGTTGTTATTATTATTATTATTATTATTAATATTATTATGATTATTATTATTGATTATATTATAGTTCAAAAAGATGGGGAAGACGTGGAATACTTACAGTGTTTCCTATACCTCGTTGTATACCATAAGTTTTCCTTCTCAAGATTTCCATATCTATGTACACTATTAGCCTAATTAGAACCTGGACAACCATGGCGACGAACAGGTTCTTGTGTATCCTTGTTCTGGTATTCCTCAGGGACCTAATTTATACGAATTTTAATGGAACATCGTCAGAGGTAATTTATTTATGCAGCAGCTTCTTTTCATACGGTAGTCCTAATGAGAAAAGTATCGGAACTTAACATTTCGTTTGTAGAATAAATGACTTCCCTGTATGTGCACTGGCTATTAGGGTCGTCATTCTCTGTCATAAAATCCTGTCAAGGACTTGACTCAGTTCCGTGTAATAAATCTATTCATCATTTCTCGAGATAATATATTGTAAATTACGTTGTTTTACGTATTGAAAGAAAATGAAAGACAAAGGCGATATATCATATTCGAACTAAGGAAACATACTCCATTTTCCAGACAACTTTGAAATTATTACGAAAAATTGGAGACAGGCAAAATTTTAATTGCCTCGAATTTCTTCAATTTCTTTTCTTAATTTTGCAAAGCAGTATCTTAATTTTCTTGTAAATTTGTAATAAATACTTCGCGAAGTAATGCTTATTTTCGAGACAACTTTGCAAGTATTAAGAAAAATTGGAGATAGGAAAAATTTTAATTTCCTAAAATTTCTTCGATCTTTTTTAATCTTGCAAGGTAGTATCTTAATTTTCCTATAAATCTGTAATAAATACTTCACGAAATAATGCCTCGAAAGATTACCGTATAAACAGAGAAGCTTTAAACCAGTGTAGAGTTTACCTAAAACGACAGAATATGGCAAGTGAAGCAAGCAGCGCTACTAAGGAGATGCTTAAGCCGACGAACTCTAACGTCCGGGTTTTCTCAGCTATGTCCATCTTCATCTGGAAAATAACAGAAAAATGAAACTCACCAATAGACGTATTACCATCAATAAGCAAATATCTTTTTATACTGAAATGAAATAAGTTAATAAATATAAAATAAAATAATGTATATATATATAAAATACAACACCAAAATATATGGAATATAATCAACCAGATTGATCATAAAAGATATATTTTTCCATAAATTATTCTTTGCTATTTTTATTATTTATTTCGTTTGAAATTTATTTTACTCGCTTCGTTTATTTCATTCGAAATTTATTTAATTCGTTTCACCTGAAATTTATTTTTATTACTCGTGACCGCGTGACCTATTTTCATTAATTTTTTGAATTCTGTTTAATTTTGAAATCTGTTTAATTCCACTCGATTATTTGGGTTTTATTACACTTACATCACCTTCCACGGTGTTGGTATAAACTTTCCCATGTAGCCGCAGCATTTCCGGTGTCAGGCAGGTTGTGTAGTTTGCCCAACCGTGAGGGGAATCCTCATTGCTCGTGCCATTCTGGCCCTCCCATCGACCATTATAGCCACACTTCTTCTCCACGGATTCTAAGCAAACAGTAAAATCAGTTTACTGGCGCACGCCTTTCTCATGTTAACAGAAACAAGGTTTAAGTAAAGGAGATTGATCTAATTAGACCAATTAAGGGGGTAGACTAGTACGACATAACCTCTATCATAGCCTTCTTTAAAAATTCATAGAAAATGACCGGAAGAAGATAGCCGTGCAATTTTTTCACAGACTTTACTTTCAATCTTAAACTACTTACAAAAAAATTCAGATAAAAAATATCGCAACAGAAATATCTGGAAAAAAATCTTGAATTAACCATTTGCAAAACGGAGCGGATCTCAATGCTGGACAGGATACAACGCAGAGAAAAAATCTGCAAAGGATGAAAAAATATGGCGAGTAGAGGCAAGTAATGTGGTTATCGAACTGACCACAGTTAACAAATTTAGGGCTTCGAACAAGTTCAATGAAAAATCACGAAGTTGAAGATGATAGGATATGACAAATTGTTTTTAAGAAACAATTTTTTTGAAAAATTTTCCGAATTTTTAGATTTCCAGTCAGTAGTTAGTATCAGAGACACGTGTCTTGGACACATGTTAAAAAAATTTCACAGTGATTGGAACTTCGGTTCTTTCACTATGGTCACACTGTTCACTATGGTCAAAAACGGTGTTCTGAGAAAATTGAGGTTAAACATTTTGTTAACAAAAATGTTTTTGACTGCGGGTTTTTCGCAACAAGGGACGGGGAATTTTATAAAACAATTAAAAAAATCGATTTTTTGAAGGTTACATACTGGTCTCTCACCTTAATTCATTTAGTTCGAAATTAGAGCAATTAGTAAGTACTAAAGCTACTTTAAACTAATAGTAAAGCCTCTAGTAATACCCTAGTAATATCCCTAACTCAAATAAGGGGTAACTTTAAATCTTTATTTAACCACTATTGTAGAAATTTCATAAAAGGAAATTATGATATGAAATTAAATTGTTTGAGCCATTTTTATAAAAATAATAATTGCATTTACTTTTGTGAAAAATATACAGCTTTGTAGCAGCAAAAAAAAAATTAATTATTATAGAATGTGTAGTGCATATACTGTTACCGAGTATTCTATTATATTAAAAATAATTTAGTTTACTTTGTAGAAATGCAGTAGTAGAAGTAAATGTATATTACGTAACCTGCAGAGATGCAGATAATTTGAAAGATGAGTGCAATAGAGTAATTTAATATCGTAAGAATCTTCAATCATAATTCTCTTTTGTTGCAACGAATCGATTCTTTTTCCTTTTAAATATCTCCGCGTTTTCTTTTATTTGAAATAACAGATTTTTATGCATCTAATGTTTTAAGCGCCTACTGGCGAGCAACCACTCATACAACAACGTCTACCATGAAGTGTCGACGTAGAGCGGGTTGCCTTTTGGCAGGCGCCCAGAATCTTCAACTGTGAAGATTCGTTAATAAATAATAAAGCAAAATTGGACGTATGCTTACCAGGCCGAAACCATTTTTTTGCTAATAGTCTATACTATTTCCCTAGTTAACTTGCATAAATATCACGAAATGCATATTTTATTTCTTTATATCTTTATATAAAACTTTCCGAGATAAGTAGTTACATTTAATCTAGCCAAAATATATGGAGTGATTAAAATATTAATTAATATTCTAAAAATAATTACGAGTGTATATAACTGGTCAGAAGTAAAGTGAATTCCAGAATAAGCATTATTAGGTCAGAGATTATTTTCAAGGCAATTTCATCTGCTGCTGGCGTTATCAAGAAGCTCCTATAAAGAATGACCATGAATGTTTCCACGAAAGGGGAAGCTTCAAAGAAAAGCTTACGTATCCGGTTGCCTAACTTAAAATCTTTCTTAAAGCCTACGAAGTCAGAGTATGCCGCGTTGCAATCTCCTCTTACTCCTCTTCAAGATGCACTACCAAAACGTCCGCAAAGCCAAGGACGTTGGGAAAAGAGAGAAAAACTATCGCTCGTATCTAGAGATGTCTGCATTTTCCCAAACATTTTTCATTTTTGCAATCTTACTAATTTCTCAAATAAATTTCGGCAGCTTCAACATTAACTCAGAAATTTTGCATATTTTTTTCTTTTTAAGATATTAATCCTTTGCACTTAACGATTTTCCACTACAAGAGAGTAGAAATTTAAAGATCTTCTGCCATAAAGCTGACAAAATTTTTTAGAACAGTAAATAAAAAATCGTATAATACTTAACACGTGGAATTTCAATAATTAATAATTAACTATCAATAATAGTTAACGCGGAATTATTTAATTTCGATACCTCGCGCAATTATATTATCTTAAATTTAATATATCAATTAACATCAATCTTCAAGACATTGTTAAATGGAGACTGAAGGTCGCCTCTCGAGTGCAAGGGGTTAAACAGGCAATTTTAACGAGTTACTTGTGACTGTAACTTGGAACTTTCTATAGAATATCCTAAATATCACTGTCTACGTATTTACTCGATATTCTGTCTCTAGCAACTTCAATATCAAACTAAGCTCCGGATTAAAACCAAACTTTTAACCAGGCAAAAGTTGCTGGCATTCTTATCCCTAAAGACGATCCAATTTAATTTCAGGGTACTTAAGCATTTGACAAAGTACCAAAGCAGGGGCAAGTTAATGTTTAATTAAACCGTCTCGATCCTGAAGTAATGAAAGGAAATTAGACATTGCAAAATGACGTACTCTCTCAAACCTACGTATGTTTGTATAAATTCGTGAATTACTGTCAAATTTGTTTTCTTATCAAACAAATTCCTATTTTCTCCTTCTTTATTTTCAAGAAGCTTCACCCTGAAACTTTTGCACTAAAAGGAAAAATATTATTGCAAGTTCGATAAATTATCCACCATTTTGCCGGTCAACAGCTTTCGCGAACAGAATTACTTCGTATCCCTGAAAATAACGGATAGATTCGAAATGGCAGGAATTATTGCTAAGCACCGTTGAAACGTCAACGAATTTCTACAGCTGACAGAATCTTGTGTGTCATTGGTAGGCAACAGTGTCGATGAAGAGAATGGAAAAAAAGCGGTTGAGCGAAGGGACACGGTTTGTCGCACAGTTTGCGCTGGTAATATGTCGCGGCGTTATCGAGTGCAATCAAAACGTGGAGAAATGGGTCGAGTGCTGCAAGTGCCGGGTTCTCATTCGCTCTGTCTTCCCATTATTGTCGTCGTGGAAACGGAAGTGTATCGCGAAGGCCGGAGGGCAAGTTCAAGTAAGTTGCACGTGCATGCGAATCCTAGCTAGGAATCGATGCGTCGACCTGCGAAACGTTTCTCGATTAAAGGAGATCGACTCTAAACAGTTTTTATAGATCGAATAAACTTAGATCAAATTTCAGTTAGAAATAGTTACGTTTATCTGTGTTTCGTACTGTAGTTAGGTAGACTGATGCCAAATAGTTGTACAGTTTAGTCAGTTTAGGCTATAATGCGATATGTTGACACTGTGAAATATTTTTCCACTAAATGGTCACTAGAAAATAGTTGCGTAATTTGCGAATGTTTCGAGTGAAATTAAGTTAGGTTATGTTGTCAGTGGAACATATCCCGGATAAAGTAAATACATGTTAAATGTCACCGTTGGTTAGATTCGATAATCAAATTGTGATTACTTACGAGATATTGTACAGTATATTAATGCTAAAGAGAAAGGAGATCGATTCTAAACAGTTTTTGTAAATCAAATAAACCTAGATTAGGTTTAGGTTAGAAATAGTTACTTTTATCTGTGATTGGTACTGATGTTACAAAGACTGATGCTAAATAGTTGTACAGTTTAGTCAGTTTAGGCTATAATGAGATATGTCGATCCTGTGAAATATTTTTCCACTAAATGGTCAGTAGGAAACAGTTGCGTAATTTGCGAATGTTTCGATTGAAATTAAGTTAGGTTATGTTGTCAGTGGAACGTGCCCCGGTAAAGTAAATGTATGTTAAATGTCACCGTTGGTTAGATTCGATAGTCCAATTGTGTTTATTTGCGAAATATTGTACAGTAGAGTAATATTAAAGAGCTGTTAGGTTTGGAATACTATGTAATACGTTGGCTCCACAAAGCATTCCCCGATCAAAGTGTACTGTGTACTATTAAACAGTTAAATAATTTGATTAGATTTTAGTTGTTTTCGATTATATTCAGACGTAACATATATCTCGATGAAAATGTATATTAGGTTTGATATTTGTACTGCATAATTGCTTACAATTAGTTGGATCGAATGTGGATTGGATCTTGACCAAACATTGAAATCGATATATCGATAATTTGATTACATTTAAGGGTGTAGTACTGTTCAAAATTTTGAAAAGATCGATTTCTTTTTATCTTAAATAGTAGTCTGAAGTCCTAAAAGTAATGTACGAAAAGTAGCTTTTAGAAGAGATTATTTTTGGATTTAAGGAAGACCAAACCGATTCGCCATCTTGCGTTCCGCAACGCATCGTATTACGACTTAATGTGACAGTCCATCGGCATGGAACCGATTCTATAGATCGTAATATAGGAAAGTGAAAGAATAGATTTATATATGTATGATTTGCTTATATATGTACAAAAAGTTCTTTATCTGAAACGAATTTGCTACACAGGGCCGCATTTTAAAGGTCTTTTTCAAGAAGAAACAATGTAACAAAATTGTCGAAACAGTTTTCAATTTGATTAAGATATTGGAGAAAATATTCGTCGGTAATGTATATACGGAATTATACTGCTACGCAGTATCATACCTACGCGTAATTTGATTACTATCTTAAGTCAATCCAAAGTCAATCAAAAACGATCCTACAATATCTTTGTCCACCCATATAATGTTTAATACATGCATTTTTGTTATTCTTTCGTGAATCAATGTATTTATATTATAGCTTCCACTATGTAATAAACTAGAATAGATAATAAATGAATATGTCAAAACCTGTTTCCTTCAAATCAATTTGTTTAGTAGTTATAAGCACTTGCACCACAACTACCATGCTGTGCCAATACTTTTGTCCAGCACTGTATACATATCGTAGTTATTTCACAATTAGAACCCATAATCAGAATAGTAGCCACCTTCCTACGGTATACTTATTCAAACCATCCTGCAGTATGCTTATTCAAATTACGCAAGCCCTGCATAAAAGCTGAACAAACGTTATTAGGAAGATCTGGTTCAGATGATCCAGCCAAAATCAGGTTCCATAAAAGTAACTCTCGAAGAAAATGAAACAGAACGTAAATTCTCATTGAATGAAGCTGGGATACAGGAAATGGCTGATCCGTCGGTGATTCGACACCGAACTGCATTAAATCCATCGGCCGGGATACTTTCAAATCCCCTGCCAGATTTCGTATTGTAACAACGCGAGAAACTTGCATCCAGGTCGTGGCGCATTCAACATGGAAACGAGACTGAATCGGGTACACCGTGAAGAATAGAGAAGCGACGAAAACGGTCACATCTGGTACGAAGTTAATCCACACCACGCAAATTCCTTTCCCCAGCCTTTTTTCCTTCGTTTTTCGACTACGTCACGTTCTTGGGGTCGTGGGCGGTGAGATCCCGAGATTAGGTTTTCTCCATTTAGAACACTGTCGAAATTAGACTCTTCGTGATTAAGTATGAATTTTCGACGGAGTTGTTAATTCACGTCTCTCTCTTTTCAAATTAGCGTGGATGTCAATTCCCTACTTTTATAATTATCAAAATATTGTAGGATTAATGCTAGATTAATCTTATGCTGACAGAGATCTGCACGTCTGATAAACAACGACTCTTTTTCAATAACAAAACAGATTTATTTAAACTAAAATATTACACTAGGTTTCTCTCAACTCTAACTCTCAAACACACGATTCTCTACTCACTACGTCTCGACTACACGCATTTTGCCTCGCCTGCGCCCTTGTACCCTTATTTAAAGTCTAACCTATAAGAATTGAAATGGCTATAGTAATCCAATAGATTCTGATCTCTTCATTTATACAAAAATATTAGCTCACCACGATATTAGTCGAAAATGTCAATACAATTGAAAAGTACTGTTTTCTTTGCTAGAGTCCATCCAGCTCACAATACTACAATCTTATCTATAAAATTATAATAAATATCCCTATCTATTATCCCTATCTATCCCTATATATCCCTATCTCGTTTATTTTTAATTGCCTCTTTAATTTTCCAATCGATTTTTGATTCAGATTATTTTACGTATTTATTATCTATCCAATTCTATAATCACTTCCTAACTCGAAGTTGCTTAAATGTACCTAATCCAAGTTTTGATAATGTAATACAACATGGCAAATAACAATATAATATCTATCACTTCTTACCCAGATGGTACATTCTCTCTAAGAAGTTTAGAAAAATTTCCCTTTGACTAACACCTTATTGGATGATCAACAATACATTGACTGTTAATCACTAAAGGGACCTAGCTGATAAATGCAGGCTAGCGTCAATCAAAACAACTTACTCGTTCCTACTTTGACTAAAGCCCAATTCGCCATCTTCATCTCTCCAGAAACTAAAAATATACGTAGGATCGTATTTAGGTGGATTCACTTAAGATAGTACTGTTGGCTTCTTAATAGAATAAAATAAGCTTATAAATAGAATCATGGCGGCTGACTATGAAACAAGAGAGATTCGCTATAAGCACACTCTTCTGATGTTTCTTAAAACTGACTCTTACACTGACTTTCAAAACTGAAATTGATAGACTGCAATTGGTGGACTGACTTTGCACACTCTTAAACTGTCTTGCATCCTCATTTGGACCTACATTAAGTGCCCAGTCCGTTTTGCTTACCGTTTCGTTCAGGCCCAGACTTGGCCGTCAAGGCGGTGGGCAAAGTGTTCATAAAACTCGGAGATACTGTACCAATTGTTATAACAGGAATTCCCAAACGATAGGTCCAAAGATGGCAAAGAATTTAACATTAAAGGTTAGTACCTTTTGGTTCTAGTCTGGGCTGGTCCTTGAGGACCGGCCGGGCCCGAACGGCCCTGGGGACTGATGTGGCACTTAACATGTTAAACCATTCCTTCTGTCCTTTTTCATACTTAGGCTTTCTTCCCCAATCGTAGCCTTCTTTCTCAAACTCGATGAGCCAGGTACTTCAACCACTTTGGACGCATCCCTAAACTTTCACTTGACTTTATCCTAAACATCCTTTTCAGTCAATCCTCTTGTCATTTTCGTTCTAAGTCCAAACATTTTTGACATTCTTTCAGGACGGTACTCATTCCAATCCTACATATATATAAACATCGCCAAATATTGCACAGGGTCAGTTGCTTCTCCGACGATACATAGTACGTTATTGTATTTTTCGACATAGCCTCGTTGTAGAATTCACGTTGCAAATTGAAGCGTTCCGAAGAATATTAATGAGAATGAGTATTAACGAGATCTCGATTATTTCTTTCGATATGCAATCTTTTTTTACTTGACTTTCCTCCTCGCCATAAATCGCTTAAAAAGTGCCAGCTTTGAATTTCCATGTCCGTTTAAATACAAGCTGGTGGGAGGGTTTCGTGTACCACTTTTACCGAGAAAGAAAATGAATATCCAGCGAGCAGATGAAATGGACGAACCATTCGCATTCGGATACGTTCGATCATTATCGAAACGTTTAAATTTTTCTTTTGGAATACTTTTACAGTAAAATAGACAGGAAATTCTCAAAATTCCACAGAATTTAATCTCTAATTAGATTTTAGTCCACGGAATATTATGAAAGAAAAAGGAGCTAAATTTTGCAAAAATGAAGCATTTAATAGTAATATTTTCGTTAAGCAATCGTATTTATAGCCAATTTTTAATATCATTGTATTTTAACGAATTTTAACGAAGAAAAATTATTTCAATATTTAGTATTTAATATTATTGTTTAATATTATAAATATTATAAATATTAT
>NW_016910419.1:228058-255813 GCF_001483705.2 Eufriesea mexicana
ATAAATATTTAATATTTTATTATCTAAAATTTTAAGAAGCTTCTAAATTTTTAAGAATTTTTAAAGTGGATAGATGAATAGAAGGATATGGAATGGCAAAAATCGTTGAAAATGGAACTGTAGAAGTGTAAGTAAAGGATACTGTTCAGGTAACATCGCCAAAAATTGTATTTTCGAGATATGAAACAGTCTGAAATGTTAAAGTCTGATATTATCACTTATAAGGGAAGACTATTCTCTTCTTTTCGTCCTAACATATAGCCCAGGGCATGCCCGCTATGACTCCTCATTTCTTTTTTTTTTTTTTTTGGACACGTCTCCTTAAATCGAGTAATTAGACGAAAGTTAAGGGCAATCAGGAACACTTGTTGCTGAGTTGAAATGAAAATTGAGCTTACCCCCGGCAACAAAAATCGGAAATATTATTCATGAGAACTGGCTCGTTCAAGGAGATCGGTTCATTTTCGCCCTGAAGAATGAGATTTCTTTTTAAATATAAAAGTTACAGACTGAGAAATTTATGTGCATTCATGAAGTACATAGAAATATTCAATTTATCTTCTTTTAACATTAGGTTTACGGGACCTATTGTTTGTTAATTTGACGGATAGATTGCTTCAATTATACAATATTAAAATTGAATTAATGTGTAAAATTTACCCGTCAAATTGACGGGTGTTTGTAGATATAAATAGGTATACAAAAATAAAACCATAAACCTAGTGTCTAAGTGGAAAATTTTAGCCGAATTTTTCACTACATTCGAAAGTAATAGCTTGTAATATAATTAATTAATTAATTGATAATTAATTAGTAATAATAATTAATTAGTAATAGCTTGTAATATCGTATAAATATCGACGATGTTAATTTAGGTACTTCGGTGTATTTTAAAATTTCAGCAAAATTCGAAACCCATTTGTAAGGGATGAAATAAAAATAATGGAGCACTCGATATTTTTTATATCGCAGAATTTTGAACGCGAAGTTAAATGGATTTGCTACGTCATGGATTGGGAGATGAATTATAATTCCAGATCATGAATATCGGAGAAGCTTATTTCCAGTACATGACTCGATAAAATGGAGCAATCTCGCGGGGGCTAACATCTCGGTAAGTATCGAAAACAGAAGATAAAACGCATTTTATAATAGGTCCTTATCCAATTGTTGCAGTATCTGTGGGAAAATACGACGAAACGATGCATCTAAAATTAGAATTGAGTATTCTATATAATCCCAAGTACTATTGGAAAGAAAAGAAACTTAGAGTGTCTCAATTATAATCAACATCTTAATTATCTCTTCGTATAATGTTTTAAGTTTAACAATGATAAAAAATAATTCTTGCAATGTCGATTTGAAAATCATTTCAAAGTCAACCATATTCTTTCTCATGTTATTATTATATTATTATATTTAATATTTATTAACATATATCGTTGTAATTTTTTCGTATGCAACGTGCATATTAAAATCATTCGTTCATATCATTCCATTCGATAGAAATTCCATATATGATACACTTCAAAACTCTTCGAAATTTTCGATGAAGTTTTTCAAAAAAGTTTTCGACGGCATTTTTTTTCCTTTCCAAATAAATTTCAAGGAAAAAGG
The DNA here is from genome assembly GCF_001483705.2 of Eufriesea mexicana. Taxonomy (NCBI): domain Eukaryota; kingdom Metazoa; phylum Arthropoda; class Insecta; order Hymenoptera; family Apidae; genus Eufriesea; species Eufriesea mexicana. The sequence continues at coordinate 229,676 of NW_016910419.1, forward strand.
AACGTACAGATTTTCTCAAATTTATAAATATACAGCGAAAATAATTGTAAATAATTGAAAATAATTGTAACATACGGCGAAGATAAATAAAGAAACGAAGTCATATATGAAAATTTGATAAGGAAACGAAGTTATATATGAAAATTTGATAAGGAAACGAAGTTATGTACGAAAATTTGATAAAGAAACAAAATTAATTTTTCAAACTTGGAAATATTTAACAAGAAATTAAAGAACTACAGCGATCAATGAAGCTATGCTCCGAACTTCCTTCATTTCCTCACGCAAAGTCAAAGAAAATGGAAAGAGATCACGGTAGTGGAGTACTAGAACCGCTTAACGATTCCAAATGTGATATAAGCTTTCGCAAACTTTTAATCTCTCTTTTAATCTTCGCAAAAGGAGAAGGAATGAAAGGGAGAAGACAAAGAGAAATAATTATAGGTTAAAAGTATTTCGTAAGAACGTTCCTTTAAGTTCCACTTTTAGCACGCAAATCAAACGCCATCTATAAGGTCTCTCCCGAGGAGATTATAAATTTAACCACGGAACTTCCCTTCTCGACTATAGCCCGATACGAACGTTCAGGAATTTGTGATTACCGATAATGCCCGTGAAATTCTTCCACGAACAATCTGCCATGCAAATGCACCTTTGCTCGCGAGGAATCTTAAAGTTCCCTCCGTGGACTGGATTAATTAGTCAATAACGCCGAAAAGCGTTCAACTTGCCAAGGCCCCGCAGCCACGTTAATTGCGTCTGAAATAATGATGAACCTTGGCAAAAGAAATCTTTTAAACACTTAAATTGAGGAGGCGCTTATTAAATTTTCATCCCTGTCTCGTTGGCAGAGCTAATAATTACAGTATCTGACCTCGTTACGGCTATTCATTCGTCGATAAAAGATTCCTGTACAGATAAACAATCTTTTTCAACTGAATGGCTCGTTGAAAATAGAATTTGATATATCGAAATAACTTTGCACAATATTTCGCTAGTTCCAACCCGAATCTAATTAAGCGAATTCGCTTGTTCGTGCAGGGAACATCTCGTTTCTTTTCCTACCTCCTGACTTGCTGGAAATAGAGCATGAACTAAATAGAATACATTGATACTTTGACTACCACGCACTTTTTATATGGGGACTACGATAAAATTTCCATTATTCCTACGATATAATGATGAATTATATTATATATGTTAATTGTATTATATTAAGCAATATGACGAAAAAGAAAAATGATGTAAATTATTAATATCTTCCATTCAAAGGACTCTATTTTTTTACGTTGTTCAAATTTTCGAAAAATGGTTAGAATAAAACAAATATAAATTTAGAAAATTAGTAGCACCGGATATTGGTGACCATCATGGCATCATTGAGGAGACAAGTACCGATCACAGATAATCACAATAATAATGGCAGTCAAGTGTTAAACTATGTTTCTGGAATTTTCATCCACTTTTCAAATACAGTATTATCATCTTAAATGGCTTAGAAAAAATAAGTCAATAAATTAATAAATAGACAATTAGAAATTAATAATTAATGAATAAATAGTGGTCATTTATCCGGAAAGTGGATTTTTACGAATCTCTGCCTATATGAGATATAGTGACATGCTATTTAGTTAATACCTAGACTTACTATCTGCTTTACAAAATTCACTAGATCCACTATTTTTAGGAAAATTGGAATAAATTCAAACATAACCCTATTCGATATCATTTCCGTAGAAAGATCCAAGTAACGCAGTTTTATAAAGATATAATAAAGAATAAACATGATTCAAATAAATGAGTTTGGTTAAATTTCTTCAAACCTGTTATTGCATTCGAAATTAGTTTTTTGAAAATCACAAATGGATTTCAATTATTGCACGATATTTCATTCTACTTGCGCATCTTTGTCTTTACACATGTGCAGTGGCAAGCCCGCTAACAAGCAATTTAAATGTGCACTCATCAAACAGAAGCGTGTGTACTTACTGGTTGTATCGAATCCATCTTCGAACGGACATCTCTGTTTGGTTGTCGTCGTTGCCTTGGTTGGCGGCCAACAGAGCAACAAGTCCCAGACTGGCTCACACCACAGCTCTGCAAAAGGAAAGGAAACTCATATGTGAACAGTATTACTGTCAACACGCGTTCCCTTCTGATGGAAACATGGTGTTTTATACAATTCGAAATTGATTAGAGAAACGATACATCGCTATATACTAATATATATACAGGGTGTTCCAGTAACGGTAGTATAACCAGGAAGTGGGTGAAAAAATAAATCGAAAATGAAAAATAACATTTTTTCATTTGAAGCTTCGCTGTTGAAAAAATCGACGTTGAATATTCACCAAGCACGCGTGCACTTCACTGTAGCTTAGATGAATAAACCATCGATACATCAGCATTAGTAATACAAGCAGCGAGGAGGTTGTTCTAGATGAAAAAACAAATCGAAAATAAAGAATAAAATTTTTTTATTGGAAGCTTCGTTGTCGAGAAAATCGACATTGAATATCCACTGAGTGCGCTGGTTTACTATCCATAGCTAAGTCATAACTAAGTCATAGTTAAATGCACGCACACCCGGTAAATATTTAAAGCCGATTATCTCAATAACGAAGCTTCGAATGAAAAAATTTTATTCTTCATTTCCGATTTATTTTTTCACGTAGAATCATCCCCTTCTCGGTTGTACTACTGTTGCTGGGACACCCTGTATATTTCTTGAGTTGTATATAGCATTTGAATAAAACTGCAGTTATTATGGGAAGTAAATCGATAGCTCTCCCTTTATATCCTCTTTCTATGTCTTGTGATGTTAGTTGATATCTCATTACTGGTGCGAAATAGACTCCATATTAACATCGAAATCGATAACATCCAATATCATCGATACTACTTTTCGAATTTCGATCTAGTATGGAATACTACTGCCTATCAAAGAAAATTTCTCATTTCGATATTTATACCAGTGTTGATACTTATTTGATATCTCTACGAAAATATCGATAGTTATTTTCTAATACTACTAATCGAAACTGCGAAGAATCATTGTTTCCTACAACTTTTACGGAGAAACTATTATTATTAAAAATAAGAAACAATTAAGATACCAATTTTAATTACAATTTCAGTACCTTTTCAAATATCAGTTTTTGACATTCTTACCGGTTTGTCAAAATTGAGTATAAGATTGGTTGTCAATTCTATTTGACTACAATGCTTTTTGTCAAAAAATCATTATTCTTCGATTGTCTATTAGATTGATTTTAAATAGAAATATGTATGAGACTCGGAACACGAAATTTCCAATTCCATGTTTTAAGATACCGATCATGCGAAAGTTCAGAGGTAACATTGTACTCTGTTAATTTAGAAAAATTCTAAATGTGATCAATTCTATTTTTCTTGGTTTATAATTCACTGCAATATGCATAATATCTTTCATATTTTGTAGATATAATTTGCAAAGAATGTATAAAATTATTAATTATTAAAAACAAATTGCACAAAGTGTAAATTCTTAATGACATTAAAAAATATTGATAAATTATTGGCTATTATATAATATTTAAAAAAGTTGTTGTAAAATGAGTTATTACAATGTAATTATTAGTGCAATCGATAACAATCGTCACATTTCGGCTGATCTTCGGTAGACATACACTACTTGCTATATAAGGACTGGGATATTACAGCTCAAGCTCAATTGTCAATTTCAGGTTGGACAGATCGAAACGTTAATCGGAGTGGGAATATGAATGGAATAGACAGTGGTCATTGGCTAAAATCATGGTCTGGTTAATGAACATTATCCATTCTATCCACGTTCTCCTCTTTTACACAATTTCATAATAATTTTTTCATTATTCGATAAATTCTTGTCACTATACAACACAGAAATGTATTGGAGTTATAGTTTATCTAAAAAATAAGCGAAATAATACAAAAACTAATTTCATTAACATACACAAGTGCGAAATTCTGTTTTCAAATTCTATTGACATTTGAGATTTATATTTTTCCTTCATTAGTCCACTATCCTTAAATTTAATTCTGTGTCAGTTCACTTGGTCAATTCTTTCGCTCCTTTTATTCCTCTCTTCGCGTTCCTTTCGTATTCGTTTCATATTCGTTTCGTGTCCACTTCATAAATTCTGTATTCCATACCTAAATACAAATACGGTGTATTTCAAACGTGGAACGTCATTGAATATCGTAGAACGTGTGACCACAATTTTAACTAAGTATGAAATGAATATCTAAACTAATTGTAAGTCCATTGTGCATGCTTTCTGTACTAAAACAGGCTATCTAGATTAGGCTAAAAAATAAAAGTCGTCTTTCCTTTGTCCTCTCCTTTCATCAAATAAAACATAATTCTCAGATATACGAATTTACGATCATTAACCGAATGACCAGTCTGCATTATATACTTTTATTCATGCGATTTACCTTTACCCTGTCACAAGCCATTGTTTACTATCGTGACGTGACCAATTTACTGTAGCATCGTCAAATTGATAGTGCTTCCGTTGTTAAAGTAGGAATCTGTTGGTTCTATTCGATCTTACACCGAGTACAGTATATATACACTTGTACATACTGTGTGTGCACCATAAGGAGTCTTTAATAATTTAACCAAGGTCATAACGTAAGTTAGAAAGGACCGAGGTGCTCAAGTACGAAGTGATTTTCTGAAGCACATGTCGCGTCAATGCACCATCTGGTATAGTCGATTCGACCTAACGATCGTATATATATCGACTGTGCGTTCGAGAAAAGTAGGAATAGAGTGTTTTTATCCTCACGACTGACTAACTCCGCTGACACTCCCTTGATTATAGGCAGTGACCGCAGTGGCGACATAGGACATGACAGCATCAGCTAGTCTTTCAATCTAAATGTTAACTTGTGGCGGCATCATTCTCATACTGCCCACTAAATGAATTTCAGGTTCAAGGAGTTCGAGGATATTCTCCTAAGTCCTCAGTAAACCCTCCACTTACTGAATATAGAACTACTAGACTTTCCAATAGTATTCCCGTCTGGGCTAGGGCCTGCTAGGTAGCCTTACGGATGAGTCCACTAGCAGGCCTGAAATGAAACGCATTTCTTCCTTTCCCTTTCGTCCCTTCCAGCACCTCCGCAAAAACTGAGGATACCTGCCGCACCCAATCATCTTCAACAACAGTGGTGGAGCCCCCCCCCCCCCCCCCCCCCAAAAAAAGCTTAGTAACACGTTAAACGCCACGCCGGTTCCTAGGGACCGACGCTAGACTTTTCGTTCAGGCCTCGCCGGTTCGTGCGGCCCAAAAGGGCCCGCATGACAACTAACTGTGGCGTGAACGAGACGGTACGTAAAACCGACGTTCAACGTGTTAAGAAACAGAAAGCTAACATTACGATTGAAAGACTACGCCGATGCTGTCATTATCTCTTATCTCACTCAGTCTCGCTACGGCTCGCCAATGATCCTCGTCACTACCTATGACACATAGTAGCGTCAATGGAGTCAGTCGGCCATGAGGACGTAAACACGCAGTGCCTCCTTTTCTCGAACGCGCAGTACTATACGTTGCAGACAAAAAGTTCACTGAACAAAACATAGGACCGAATCCCCACCAACTCTCTCACCAACTCTCGCTCATTTTAACGCCATCGCAGAAGCAGAGTATAAACGTGCTTCCCTTATTGACAGAATGATCCCTTTCTATTAGCTTGAGCATACAGCACTGTGTGACAAAGGAAGCGAACGAAACAATCGAGACAAAGTGAAACAGACGCAACAAATAGATGCAGGGGCGTAGGCTCATCCCTTAAGCATTAACTTCAGATTCTTCCGATGAATGTTCATTTCCGAATTTTATTTAACTATAATTATATTTTGTATACGTATTAAATATGTGCTCGATATTTTCGAAGTATAAATGAAAATAATCATGTTTCGTTTGTGCAATATTATTCTCATGTTCGCAGGCTTGCAATGTATTATTCGATTATACGGATTTTACAGATATTTTACGCCTATGTTAACGTATAATATTACCGAACCTGAAGGTAGTGGTTTCGGTAGTATCAAGAAAGAGTGGGAACTACGAGCGAGTGGATTACCCCCCTTGTTTCTGTGCCGAAACATCGGACTTCTTCTTTGCAACGCATAGTACATACTCATGTTCCTCGCATCTTTCTGTAATACCTATTTTCTGTCTTCAAGAATACCTCAGAAAGAGCAAATTCAAAATCAAGTATAGGAAATCTAATTTTCCTTTATAAGACATGAAACTTTTAATAAAGTATTCAGTTCACATTTCCTATTCTTTCTCTAATTAATTAATTGTTTAAATAAATTAACGTACAAATACGTATAAATAATTAAATTAAATAAACGAACGAATAAATGAAGATTAATATATACAAAGGTACTCACCACCCTCTGGAGGCACAAAGTTCTTATATTTGTTGCTACAAAAGTCCCGCGTGTTGTTGCTAACGGCATTAGGGTTGCCCATGTTTCTTCTAATTGTCCATTTTCACTTCCCTGTGCCTCAACATTTTCTTCGCCCGTACAAACTTAACAAATACTTCCTTGTAACGAAAACCTAATATACTCCATTTCACCTTTCCCTCTTCTTTCTTCATTTCCTTCCTTCGCCAGCCTCTCTTCTGACATAAAACGCAATCGAATTCGGCTTTTCAATCGAACTTCCCCGCGGGCACGGCGTCTGCGTCTCCTCTATCGTCTCGAACAACGAATTCTGGCCGGCTGAATCTTTTATTTCACGCGGTGGAATGCGAACAAAGGGAAAAGGAATTTCTTCTGAGTCGATGGACATTCCACGTTCAACTGTCCCTTTGTAGCTACGATCTACATCGCTTTACGAAAGCTAGGTTAATTTTATTGCCGTGTTATACTAGTCACTGAACGCTTTGTTACTTGCCTTGTTGATAGTTAATGAACTCCTTATTATGTTAAAAAGTAGCTCAGTATCATTCGACAGCGATTACATTCCCATCGAATTGGGAATTAGTTTACTATTTTCTCCGGAAGAAATTATTCTGCCGTTTTCTTCCGAAGAACACGCGTGGTTTTAAATCACTTTTCAATTACATCGATCCTTTGATCTGTTACAGATAACTCGGATTTACTTAAATTCCGAATACGTTTAACGGGAAGTGGAGAATAAAAGCGCGATTCGTGAAAGAGTTGAATCCAGTCTTCGAGTTACTTCATGCATGGGCATTACCTGAAAAGGAAAAGCAAAAAAAGAATTGGTATTGTTATTTGCAGAGGTACTATTGTGGAAACGAATGTAGGAGTGGAAGGAGTAATGTGTTTAGGACCTAGAAGGTATGTAACAAAATTGATTCTCATTCCGAAATTGAATCCGAAAATAGATATGAAATAAAGTCGAAGTATATCAGATATAACACGCATAATTAAAATAATCTATACAAATTAATTTTATCATATATTTAGGATCGTATTGCGAGGGATCAACTGGAATAATATAGAGATACCTAACAGAACAAAAATAATCTTCATTCATAGAATAACGGATCGATGTAATGCAATAGTAACTATGCAACGCTCTAACAACTTTCTTACAACAGACTTCTTAGACTTCTGGTTTAAAACTCTACTGACTTTAAACTGATTTTCAATACTGACAACTTTTAGACTTCTGACTTTAAATACATGTAAGATTGGAACGAATGCGACCCTGAAAGAATATTAAGAGTGTTTGGGATATCGGATGAAAGTGACCACGTGCAAAAGGATCGATTGTAAGGGATATTTACGACAGAGTCGAGTGCGAGTAACGAGCGAAAGTTTAGGAATGCGTCCTGAGTGTTTGAAGTTTCTGGCTCATCGAGGGTGAGGTTGCGTGGAAAATGCGTAATCGTGGAAGAAAGTCTGAGAAGCCTGAGTATGAAAGAGGACAGAGTGTAAGATTAAACTAAGAGTACAAGGATGCGGACAAATCAGTCTAAATGTCAGTCATAGAAGTCAGTCTTAAAGTTCAGTTGTGAGTCGTAGAAATCAGTTATGAGTTGTGAGTTGGGAGTCAGTCGTAGAAGTCAGTCTTAGAAGTCAGTTGTAAATCAATCGTATGAGTCATAAGATAACCGTCAATTTGTCAGAAAGAAGTGTGAATGAAAGATCAAGTGAAATCATAGTCGGTCAGGACATAATTACAATTGCATATTGTATTTCTATTGCACCATATGCATAGTTACTATTCTATTAATCTGTTACTCTATTCATAAAGCTTAGTTTGTTCTATTAAGAATTCGCAATATTATTCTACCCAATCCCTTCAAATACGAGCCTACGTGAATTTACGTGAAGACTGTTTAGTCATCCAATGGTGTAAAAGAAGTATACAACATTCTGCTGATCAACGCGAAATTTAAGGTGATTAGAGGGTGGATACAAAAAGTCAAATTTTAGCTCCGATATTTGTTAGCTTCCAGCATATTGTTAAAAGATTTTCATATGTACATTGAATTCTATCTCTGTATGTACTTCTGTTAAATTTCACAATAGCATAAGCATTCTTGCCTACCTCGAACAAATACCGTCGTTATTGGGTCATGTTACTCGACTCTGAACCACGGCCGTAATTACAGTCTAGTTATAATTCTGTTCATTAGTCACTCTCACTTATCTCTTGTAGTTATAGAAAAATATATATATATATTTTCAGTGGGAAAACAAAGACACCTTTGTCCACGATTCCCCATTAACCTCCTGGCTTTCACGAAAGAATACTTTTCCCCATTTTCTTCGAAGAAGACTACAGAAAAGAATTTCCTCTCTAATCCATTAATTCCTTCAAAAAGTCGAAGTAAAACCTTCTGGCTTACGAAGCTCGAGTGATCTCGAGAGAAGAACACGAAATTACCCACGGCCGTTTAAATATCCCGAGGATTCCCAAGACCGTAACCCCGTTTCTGGATCTCACGTTAACGACTCGCTGATTTCCGACGACCGCCTTCTGGCCTGGAAGTGATACGTTTCCATCCGTTTCGCGGCCCACGCCAGTGTAAAATCACCGTTTGCAAGTCACGGATAGCAGCAAATGTATGATAAAAAAATATGAAGCAATGCGACCAAGTCTTCGTACCAATTTTTCAGACCAAAGATTTGACTCTAGGTAGACATGGACCTTAAACCTTAAATCTATATGTAATCAAGTTATACACCAATTTAAAAATAATTGCCCTAGTATAATTCATTACAATGTACGTAATTTAAAAATTTGATATAACTTCAGTTCATTCATTTCTTTTCCGTGTCATTTGTGAATATTTCATGTACAGATTGGGCCTTGGGACCCAATGTCTCAAGTTAAATGGGAGACTGGTTTATTTTCTTATTGTTAGCATCTCTTGACTCACAGACACTAGTCACTCGACCATTATTTAGCATAACCTTAGCAAGGATCAGTAAATTACCTTCGAGACGATGGATATAACAGCCCAATTTGTTTAAACATCCACCGCCACCGATTTTTTTTTCATGGGGGAAATCTTCCAAAAGATACCCCGGTCCCCTGAGGGGGATGAGGTTATGTGAGAACTATACTCACTAAAACTCCCACGATAGACACTCTAACCGCACTGAGAGAGAGTACTAGGATCTCGGTGATCTTAATCAGTACTCTTTGTGCATGCTTCTAGCGCAATGAGTCCCGGTGGAGGGGAGACGGTCCCATACCTCTACCGAAAGACGTCGAAGCTAATACACACCCTCAACATTATTCGCAACTAATAGGGAGACACACACCCATCACTTACATTTCACACCAATTAATCGGAACACATACGAATTTATAATACCACCGAAACAGGAGTCGAACGAAGAATTTTAAATCTAAAGCAATCAAGATAAATCCACCACGAACAAACTCAGCAGGAGAGAATAGTCGCACGTCAGAACTCTTTGGTTCAACCCTAACTAGGTTTAGCTTAATTAATCTAAAGTAAGCCGTACCTCTGCAACACTAGAATCCACGTAACGGGCCTTACGATCCCGCAAAACTCTGAATATGTGGGTTGCAGTGTTTAGGATGTAACACTGGTAGTACCATAGTTTGAGAATCACTGCTGTGGTCTGTACAACAGATATATATATAGAATTTAGAACGTAATATGAAAATATGTGAATTTTTTTTAATTAGATAATTAAGAGAGAAAATTTTTATTTTGGTAGCTCAATTAGTTGGAGTGGAGTTCTTGGTAGTATTTCAAGGTTTAGAAATTCTAAAGGAGAAAATAATAACTTTGGATACTTTGGGATCGGTTCCAAGTAGTACAAGTCAATAATAAGTACTATTTTAACAGCGTACAGTCAACTTCTTTAATCTTGCGACTGTTTATAGGCAGTGAAAACGAAAGATTTATTATTGAAAACCTTCCTGGAGACTGGATGAAAAGTTGATTCGAAAAACTACTTCAATTTCAAAGTTCTCACTGCGTGATACACATCAAATTCTGTACAAAAGTCCAGCGAAAGTAGAAATTTTTATGAGTAAACTTTTAGTCGGTAGAGCCTTAGGAAGACATAAACAGAGTCCCTGTAGAGTAAAAACTTACTTCACTTGAAGAATTTGTACAATCATTCTTTCTTTCATTCAGAAAAATCGCTTTCATTTTGCGCACGTCTTCGAGAACTAATCGAATTAGTCTTCGTTGCACAGAAACTTTAATGCAGTAAAATTTTTCATCGCCCGAGTAGAAAATTCTTTAATGACTTAAGTATTTAATTACCTAATGATTGATTTCTCGAGTAGACATTAATCGTACTTAACTGCAATTCGTTCATTTTTCCAGCAGAAGAACCTCGAAATAATTCTAAATGGCGGTTTTAGCCACCCAGTTGGCGAGCAACCCGTCATGCGTCATGTCTACTGCACGCTGCAGTACATAGTTGTAAGGCGGGTTGACAGCCTTCAGGCAGCTAAAATTTAAATCATTATATCTCTAAAAGGTACCCTAATATTCGGTATAATTTTATTAAACAAAAAAATATTTCCTTCACGCTCTTTCTTTTCCTAGTATCATGAAAAAAATCTCACACTTACTCATATTTGACTAAAATTAATTCATATCTGTTAATCTTTAATTATGCCTCAAATGAACATTCCTTTTAAAAAGACTCTTGGCAAATGTTTAATTTTTGACATGCGTAATATAACGACCTACTTAAATAAAATTCTTTTAATTATTTAGAGGAAGATAAGCATCGAAGATCGATATAGGAAAATATTACGGGCCAAATGAAGACGGACTACTTTGCTATCATTGGTGTCTTAGTGTTACCTTTTTCCTCAACGTCATCACTTTTATCATTGAGGATCGACGAGGCGGACTGGCTATTAGGACAGCCTGACATTTTCGCTTTTCCCTGAGATCGATTGCTTGCCCCTCATTACCATCTGAAAGCCGACATAAGAGTCGAGTATGTGTTGTAAACTGATCCTTAGTTGGCAATTGTACTCTATCGTTCAATGATCAGTGATGAAGTTCATATGCAAGTTTCAAGAAGCGAGAGATACTTCTTCTGAACGTGGCTGAACTTTAGGAACCGCCTGGAAAAATTGGAAATCGATCAGCAATGGAGAAAGAAGGGGAAAAGGAAGGAATCGTAAGAAGGAATGGAAAAATTCACCTCTTTCGATACCTCGAACTGTTACAGAGTCAATGGAACGTGGTATTATACACTGAATCACTAAAAACGATGTTAACTAAGGAAAAGAATTAGAAAAGGTATTTACAAAATTATTATTGAGATAGAAATGAAATTTCTGAATTTTTTATCAATTATTTTTTAAGATAACGAATTAAAAATTTTTTAAATTTGTAATTAATTATCCAACGTTGTATTATCTGATTTAAGTGTTATTTCGTGTTCGAGAATTGCAGTTTTATCACAAATATGGGGTTAAATCTTTTTTTAGTTTCCTCTAAATTGACTGAAAGGATGAGATAGTGGCTATGAAAGGAATAGAAAATTGGCAAGGATTGACAAAAAGGGACAGAGGTCGAATGGGAAACGGGAGTCAATTTCTCGTCGAACATCGCTTCTTATAACTGTATAGTCGTATCGAACGGTTAACGTCAGTTGCACTCTTCTGTTGTTATCTGACATATTTGCTAGACCACCCCGAGTGTGATAATCTTGTGTGAGATTCCCTTTATGTTCGTTACGTATCTACTGCGAAAGGTCTAAAGAGGAGAAAAAACAGTAAATTATCGAATAAAATTTTCTCTTTCAACATTCTACCATTTTACTAAAAAAAGATTTCTAAGTTTTCTATGTCGGCTAAATAATTTTTTGTGTTTAGATACTTTATTTTTTAAGTTCGTATTTTATTCTGGTTGAACTTAAATATCTTTATCTCGTACACGTTGCTTCAAAAGAAAGAAAGGAAAAGACATATTTTATTACAAATTGTGATATTTAATATTTCATATAATGCAAAGAATATCACATTTTTGCTGCTGTTAAATTCCAATTTAATCGATTCGCGTTGCAGACAAATTTTACGAAGAAGATACTGAATGATATTAGCTTCTAAACTCCAGCAAATATTTTAAAATAATCCCTCAAATAATTTAATAAATAATTAATAAATTAAATTAAAGGAAAAATATTTATTAAAGTATAAATTTAACTTAAAATAGAGAAAATTATCAACATATACCAAGAAATAGTCACAATAAAAATAATATAGCCACAGTAATACTTCTATAAATCTTCATGAGTTAATAATTTATTAATAAATCGATGGGAACGAAAATATATACACATATATGTGTTCAAAATATCAATAATTTTATTTTTCCAATACTACGTTATTAAATAATAAAAATTTAATTTAATTATCCTTCACTTCCAACCATACGTCTTGAAACGTATCCTACTATGCAAAACAAATAAAGCGATTACCACAGGATATTCGCTGCCAAAAAGAAAGGGGGGAAAAAGATAGAATCATCAATGAAAGTTTTTCGTAACCAGGAAGCAGCCTCTAGAATGGAGATGAAAAAGGTGAAAAAAGAAAAGAGAAATGGTACGAGCTGACTGGACCATTGCCAGAAAGTCGAAATCCTGCATGTGCACCATGCATCTCTGCCTCGTGTTCGTGCATGAATAGAGCCTAATTCGGAAATGTCGTGTTCTGCTGACAGAATTTTGTTCCTCCTCCGATCGTCCATTTCAAAATAATAAAAAAAAAAAGAAATTGAATGGAATGTACAAAAAAAATTGATCTAGAAGCATTAAAGAACTACACCAATAAGTACTTGAAGTTAGAATTCGAATTCCCTGTTTCCATTAATTTTTCGTGACAATAGAATATTTCTATATTAATGCATACTAATATGTAACATTTTTTTATATAGCATATTAAAAATATTTTACAGAATATTTATTTAATTTGTGGTGAATTATTCAATTAATATTTATTGCACTCGAGAAACTATCTTCAGTCACCATCAGATAAAATTTTGAAGATCGATATTAATCAATATATCAAATTTGAAATAATGTAACAGTGTACGAGATACCGAAATCAAATAATTCTATGTGGTAACTATTACACGATTCTTTATTTACTGCTCAAAAAAATATCGTCAACATTATAGCAGGGAATTTCTACACTTCTCTGACCAAAAAATTGTCGAGTGCAAGGGATTAATCGTTTTTCGAAAAATAATTTGCAAACGAAAGATCGTGGAATGTTACTTTTATTTTATATCTACACTGCACGGCTGGTTTCCATTGAAACAAAGGAAGCTTGTAACCAGAAAACGGAAACAGAATTAAATAGCCACAAGCTCGTGCGTTAAGCTGCAACTTGTATGAATGGGAAAAAAGTAAAGTGGAGAACAAAAACGCCTAAATTGCTGGCGTTAAAAAGTGAGAAACGTGGCTCATCATATCGTTCTTAAAATTATACAGCGAATGTCACCCAGTGAAGCAAGTTATTTTTCGACCTGACATTTCGAAATGCTTCGTGAAAATTCGAAGAAGGAAAACCAGTCTGATGATTCAATGAAACGGGTCAAGCGGAAAATCAACACGTATTTCATAATACAAATTCAGCAATAGTTAAAATGAACTTAGAAAATTTCTCGCCAATTTTAATTTCTCCATTGTCTCGAGGATTTTCAACTTTCTCCTCGTCTAAAGAAAACGTTCAACCCCTTTTCTGTCAGGGAATTTCATTCTTATACGAACTCTCTGTTAAACGATTAATTTTCCATACTGATCATACAATTTTCTCTAAAACTAAACAAAGAAATTGAAATTTGATTATGAAAAGCAGAGTTTAATAGAAGTAAAAGTAAACAAATAAAGTAAACCAATACCTCCTCGTGCAGGAAAAGATATACTTCTCTTATTCTAACCTAACCTTAAATCAGATTCATGTACTGACATAACCTAACAATCAGGTATAGTAGAATTAATTCGAAGAATTGTATTATACAATTAATTTTTCATTCCTAGCATCTTGTGGCATCTCCAATATTAACTGTGGCCTACGCTTTTATTAGATTAGAGCTGTTTATTAGATTTCGTCTCCTCCTTAGCTCTTCCTCGAAGCAATCGTGTTACTACGCACGTCAGGAAAGTTGCGAGCCACAGATGCACGTCGGGATCACGATGATCGTCGTTACACAGTTAAAGTAAGTTTCTCCAGTCGTTGAACTGCACGAAATGCTTGAAAATTCGCTGCAGATAACAAAGGAATTCCTGGTGGAATTTTCATGGAAATGTACTCAAGCAAAATTAAAGCCTCGAAATCCCATTTGATTATAAAAAATTCTGTGTGTAGAACAAAGGGTGTATTCGGGATCATCTATAGAAACTCGAGCAAAGGTAATCCTCGGGGAAATTCGTACCGTATACCTACTTTCATACCGACTTGTTTACCGACTTATTTATAGTCTTAGTATTCGATATAAAAATTAATTGTTACCGGAATCATCTATAGAACCCGAACTGAAAATAATAAAGTTTCTAATAGGCTACTAATAAATAAAGCTTCAGGATTATACACGATTACAAAAAATTCGACAGGGAGAGCAGTTTCGGAAGTTTCTAAAGGAATTTTGGAAGACGAGATTCAGGAGAAAATTTAATTTAAAATTTAAATTTAAAATTTCATTCATAAGAAAAGTTATGATATTCTAGAGACTCACGTATCCGAGTCCTTATTATTCAAATACCCTAATATCCGAGCTTTCTATTGTCCTGATGTTCTGTCATCCGTTTACGTGCAATGTATTCATATATACATACACTATACATCACTTATACATACGACATTTCAACTGCTATCACTTTATCAAAAATAGTTATATAATAGTCTTTATGGAGTCATTTTAAAGGTTGTACCCTGTACTTTCACACTCATAAATTTAATTTTCTCAGATGCTTTTTACATTTGGAAAAAAATGAAAATATGAAAAAGACTTTTTCCAAAAATATGAACGAGATTCAAACGACCCTCAAATTTACAAAAAGTATTTTTCGCCACTAGAATTACAACGAATGCAAAGAATGAAACCTCCTGTTTCCGAAAATCCTCCTAAAAATTAGTATAAGATATTTTCTACACTGCTATTCCACTGTGAACAAGCTGTGCATCATATTCAATCTTTTCCTCGTAGAAAAATTCCTAATTATTAATTAAGTGTTAATCCCTCATAAGTAATACCGAAGGGACATCACTAGACATTGCCTTGAATTACAAGAAATCTGCTATATGATCTATAAAATAGATAATAATAGTTAATAATAGTTAGTATAGTAGTATAGTTAGTATAGTTAACTAATAATTAATAATAGTTAATACAATGATTAATAATAGTTAATAATAGATCTAATATTAAATAAATGAAAAAAGGGAAATCGAGGACCCTTAGGAAGTGCTTCCTGTGACCTAAAAATATTTCACTATAATCTAAAGAATTTTTCCATATTCCGCTTTATGAACCTACCAACAAACTCTCGTCATTAGAACAGTTCTCCAGATCGAATGAAAAGAAGAAGGACCCTTCTTAATCGAGAAACTTTCCTCCGCTGAAAGAGTTAGGACCCCCTGTAAATCTCGATCACGATTACTTGGTTCGCGGCTCGCGTCAGAATTTCGCGCTGAAATGGGACAATCGATTGCGAGAGTGGTCGAGGCTGGCAAGGACAACCGGTTTTTGTAGGTCAGAAAACCCACTGCACGTCAGCCGGCATCAGTCGGCTGGAAAAGTGAAAGAACCACTTCTTCTCGGACGGAGAAAACCAACCACGAAAATAGAAACGGCTGAAAATCTTCAGCTTACGTGCACATTCTACATTTCCGCCTTCTATTCTTCCTCGAGGCTTTGCAACGATTGCCAACGAGAAGTTGGTCGGGTTCATAGGATAATGAACCAAGCGCGAGAACTTATCCGGGCTCATGGAAACTTCGCAACGGATGCCAAGATGTTCAGAGTGTGATTACCATACCATATCGTCGCCGTTCTTAATCAGCGTTGCGATGATCGATCACCTGCTGGGGTGAAAAATTGCTACGGGAATGATCCATCGTGAAGCTGCAGATCCAATTACATATCCCTAGTTCCCGTGTATATGAAATGGTGTATATAAGAAGAAGCAGCTATTTCACGTCTTGCACTGTACTCTGGACGAGACTCGACATTTTTCATCCCTCGAATTGACGCGCTATCCAATTCTTGTCATCCCTGTCACCTGGGAAATATTACTTCACTACCCGGATAAATGATCACGTATTCCCCGGTTAAGAGTTCACGGAGTCGACTCGTGTCGATTCTTTTCAGGAATCGATATCAATAGAGACGATTTCTCTCCATTCTATGAAACCCCGTTAATGCTTGGTATATTGCCCCGGTTTAGTGATCACGCGCGTTATCACTTATCCGTAGCATCTGTATTACCTGGAGAAAGCAGGCTCAAAGTGATCGAATCTACGAACTTGAATTTTTTTTTTTTGTTATATGAGTTATCCCAAAAACCGAAATTCTGGAAGGGAGAGGTTATGTTTTTGAGAGATAATTTGGATATTATGGGATAAGTGATATTTTAGTATGTATATGAACGATTGTATTTGCAAGTAATAGTGATTATTAGATGCTAGTGAAGTAATAAGTTATTACTGAGCAAAGGGGTTCTAGATTGTCATGAGTAGTGACAGAATATTTTAAATACAGTCAATCACAAAAATATTCGATTCGACTGTTATACTCCCTACTTTATATATATACAGGGTGTCCTAGCAACGGTAGTACAATCGAGGTGGGGGTAATTCTACATAAAAAAGCAAATCGAAAATAAAGAATAAAATTTTTCTGATCTAAGCTTCGTAATCAAGATAATCGTCTTTGAATATTCACTGAGTACGAGTGTACTTATCTTTGGCCAAGGCGAATGGATTGTCAGTCTAACTAAAGTAAAAATTATTTTTACCAATTCAATGCTTCAATTTTAAACAATGAAATAATAAATAACAAGGTAATAAAGGTAACAAAATAATAAATAATAAGACACTAAAAACAATAAAAATCCTTTGCAGGACCTTTAATTTACTCCAATTAAAAGGTATCCAATTATTTTTCGAAATATCTTGAGTTATCAGGAACGTGAAAAAAGCCAATAAACTCTTGCTACATAATTGTAGCAATGAATCTACGGGGAAATAGGCAGAGACTGAATGAAAGAATCAACAAACAAAGATTGCAGAGCGAACAAGACTCACCTGACGAGCTAATCAAGTTCTAGATTCTACGCTAATTAGCTGACAACATCCAAGGTTTCTCCTGAACGAGGAACAACGTCCTCTCGACTTAGCACTCACCCTCTTGCCTAATTATAGCATTTCGCATTAGTTTGCATCATCGAGCACAATATTCTTTTCTTTTTTTGTCCTTATTTATCAAGGAAAAACTCGTATTTCTGCCTTTGAAATTAAGGATTCAAGTTAGGAAACAATATTCCGGATATCAGTTGCTGCACCGGCCTGGCCTGACGATGCGATGGAAGAGATGTGGTTTGTTGCAGGATTGTTTGAGGCAATTTGTATACATCGATTTGGAAATTTTTGGGAAGCTTTTGAAACTTTGGGAATTTTTTTCATAACTTTTCATTTGGAACTTTAATTTGATTTAGTTCAGAGAGTCCCAGAGCTTAATAGGTCATTCGAAATACCTGAATCCCTGGTGAATAATTAATGAAAAGTTACAGGAAAACGTTGTGATGATTTTAAATTGGAATATGGGGAGTATAATTGGAGATTTAATGTAGCTGAATAAAGACTAATTACGAACATAATATTCCACTCATTGTGGAATTCGTGTACTGACTTTGATCAACGATTATGTAGCTGCTTCTTCATATACACAAGTGAGAATAATGGAAAATAAATTTTTAGGCACAAAGAAATTTGTAAAGATAAAAATTAAAAACTTATTAACTTCGAAAGTTGAAAAATAAAATCGATATGTAAATTCCAGTGGAGTGTATGCAATTTCAAGAGAAATGAATGCCTCGATTGTTAAAATTGCTTTCAAGGTTATGGAGATTACAGCAGCACATCTGGTACGTTGGCAGATGACTTTGTACGTCAGTCAACAGCATGGCCGGTAATTAATCGACGGGTTGCAAAATAACGTTCAATCAAAATAACCAAGAATTAAAGGGCATCCTATTAACACTTAGAATGAAAATGAAAATATTTCAGCATTTAAATCCAACGAAGCAATTAATGTATAAATAAAAATCAAATTAAAAAATTTGTTTAAATCGTAACATTTTTCCCATAAAAACGTTTTATTTATTTAAAAAATCCTAAAATTAGAAAATTTAAAAAATTCGAAAGACCATGAAAAGGTTTCAAACTGAAATATACATTTGCATTACATAAGTATTCACGTCCTTGCGAGAAATGATGTAAATCTGAATAATGATTAGGATATTATTGAATCGGTTTATACTCAACTCTTCATAATCAATAAGCAAGTTATTTTAAAAACAATTTGTTGAAATGGGTACCATTATGTTATTACGTAACATGTCGATTGAAACTCAGCAACTATTGCTTATCTGATTGCTATCTCCCTTTGTACATTGTGTTCAATCTATCACTGCATTGTGTTATAAGCAATTTCAGGTCCAACTGAATCAACGAACTTCTAGGACCTTGACAACCCCCATTTATCTTAACAATCGAAGAATAAGTAAGATAGCAGTGTAAGTTAATCAAGAGAGTAGATAAGTATAATAATCCATGATAAGTATAATTTACAATGTAAATATTTTTAAAAAATAATCTTATTTATAAAACATCTATACTCAATATTCGCAATTTGGATAGCATAGTTAATGAAAACCATCGATCACACGACCCAAATACTCTTCTTCGTGACACGTTTATTACTTTAATCCAAATACTTTATACTCAGTATGAATAGCTTTCATCAGCCCTACGATTTGGGTTAATTGTCATTGATAATTAAAAATTTTTCATAATAACAAGAAATGTCCTGATACTTATCAACGGAGCAATTCTTCTATACCTAACCTAATTATATTTATTTATCTTAAACATTTACACGTTTATTACTTTAGTCCAAGTGCTCTATAGTCACCCTAAACAGCCTTTATCATCCCTACGATTTATGTTAATTATCATTAATAATCATAAGTATTGCATAATACCAACAAATGTCGTGATACTTATCGACGGAGCAATTCTTCTATACCTAACCTAATTATATTTATTTATCTTAAACATTTACATGTTTATTACTTTAGTCCAAGTGCTCTATAGTCACTTTGAATAACTTTTATCATCCCTACGATTTGGGTTAATTATCATTAATAATCATAAGTTTTGCATAATACCAACAAATGTTCTGATAGTTATCGACGGAGACTAAAATCACCTGAATTGAATATTTTATATAACACCTTCACTGAAACAAGGACATGACCAGAATTTCAGTTGGCATTGAAGATAAAACCCTTAACTGCGAAAATATAGGTGTCGCAAAGGAATTTTTTAAAGACAGTTCAGCGAAGCATTTAAGCAGCTATGTCACAGGCATTAAACAGTATCGTAATTCACGGCTTTTAAGGTTAAGCTTCAACTTTTGAGAGGTATCTCGTTAAAACTTGCCAGCCGCATGACCGACGTCGTTTCGAAAGTCAGTTTTCAGCCTCTGAAAGGGTTGCCCTGCTTCTTTCCCTCAATCAGCAATTGGATTGAGCATCCCTGAACGCCAAGTAACTCGTCTTGATGATTATACTTCTTTGATGATGATTTGAACAAGAAATATTAAAGAGGCTAAAATAAATGAGGTTCCTTTGATATTTCTATTATATTTCCTTGCCTTCTCCAAAGAGAAGTGGAAAGGACATTTTAAATGAACGGGTTTGAACAGAGATTAACCAGAATGAACAAAAGGGGTCGTTCAGGGGAGTTACATCTTCTTGTATAAGGAAAAAATTTGCTTTTTGAATTTTCTTGCAACCGATACACGTGTAATACAAATATATTATACATTGTTAGTGTAATTTGAAGAAAGGAGGATGTAAAAAAATTCCTTTATCACTTTACTGAGAAATAATGGGAAATTTTTGATGATGTCAAAAATGAGTTGAAATATGTGAAAAGGAGACTGATCGAACATACTCGAGCGTTATGTTTCGTCGTTTTCCTCTTCGGTACTGAATAGATAGGTAATTATATGGACTATACTATATGGATATTAAGAATCTAAAAATAATGCATCAGTTCTAAATGAACCGCTGTTAGAAGTCAATACGTGCAATCAATTTGAAGCGCATGATGTTTTCTTCGTAGACCGTAGTTTTTGAGACTCTCTTGAGAAAGTCACGAGAAGAGAATTCATTGCTAAAATGCCATCATTTGCAGATGGACTTCGAAAACCATTAATAGTTGAACAAGCCAATCAATCACGACTCGTTACAAAAGATTGGTTTATGGTCGAAGTAATTAACAAACGCATAAAAAGCTGTTTTATAAATGTATCCAAAATATTACATTATTCACCTTATTCCATGACTTCAAAATAGCTTGTGCCGTTCTAAACGAGATGTTTCATCCAATACATACCTCTGCCCTTGATCAGCTAATTATAGACAGGATTTTGCAATATTCGAATCGGATTAATTCCTTGGGGTAACTAGTACATACAGAAACCATGAACACAAGCAGATTTCCAACATATAGAAGCCGTACAATTAGAATCTTACCAACGTTAAGTTACGAGGATCTATGCTTATATAAAATGAAGAGTTTGATTTCCAAATTGCAACGCCATCGTATCGCATAGATTATCATAAAATTGCAACACCATAGTATCGCATGGATTATCAAAAATACCAAGTCACCGTAGAACGAAATAACAGCATTTTACTGAAAACGAAACTGCGTCCACGACATTTGAATACTTTGAAATATTTTGTATACATATTAATAGATAAAAGTCAAGTCAGACTGGAAGCCGTTCTTGCACACACGTGTGGATCAAAGTTGGGAAACGCGTTGTTGGGTGCTGTTCCCATGTAGCAATGCTTATATGGTACTTCGGCTTTGCTCGATTCAAACCTTCGGTTCATTTGTCAGCTGAGATCCTCGTTAATTATTTCGAAGACGATTCACTATCAGAAGTGGAAGACGGCGAAACATGGCGCTCGAGTATGTTCGATTAGGCTCATTTTCACATATTTCGATTCATTTTTGACAATTCTGCTCTTAAAAGTCCTGAAGGAATTTTCAGGAATTTTTCATTTCCAAAAATGGCCTTTTCTTAACATCTTCCTTTACTTCTAAATTTTTCATTAGTCTTGAAAGTCTAGTAACTTTTTCTAAATTGATGTTAGTCAGCGAATAGTGAATTTTTATTTATTACAATTTCCAAAATTTTAATAATAATATTGGTTTAAGCACGTACAAGTTCCTTAAAGATCTCTTTGACTTGGTTAATGGTTTTCCCACTTAGACCGTAGATTTCCCATACGAAGGTTACTGAGAAAATATAGAAGAGAGGAGAATTTTTAATCCAATATTATGATAGGAAACCTTTCTCTTTTATTTCTGATTTTGAAATTAAATACATAGTTTTGCGATGCTTTTTAATATTGTAGGAATAATTCTCATGACATTACTTATCGCGACCTATTTTTAAAGAGCTCATATCTGTCATTCTATCAGGTTGTTCTCTCTTGTGACTATGTCATAGTGATATTTTTCATCACCGAGTAATATTAAATTCAAAAAATGAATAAAAATGAATATTCATAACTTCTCACGTGGTCTTCGTATCACGTTTTTTGTACTTTTACGATATATTCCACGTTTCTTTCTTTCCACTTCAAAGTACATTTCATCTTTCCCTTATATAATAACAAATCTATTGACTATCTTTATTCGTGACGTTCACCTCTTGAACGTTTTCCGTAGAATTTACTGTCTAGAATTTCGCGAAGCAAATGGATTCCGAAAAATCATCCCCCGCGAAAAATAACTCGACAAGATCGAGAGAAATTTTTCGAGGACCAGCAACGCAGGTAATTTGGTTTATTCGTAAAATGTCAGAACGCGCGAGTCGAATAAAAACACTAGTTCCGATGAAACGGAAAGGTCGAAAAATAATCGCTATCGAATATGCTATTTTTATTGGGACAAGCCTATGGAACATTTCTTTCTCTACGAATTGCAATTCTCTCAACGATCAGTTGATTGGATAAACAACGAATCAATTATACACAACCGCCGTGGCAACAATCGTGAAACGTGAGAACGCAATTGCAATTCACCGGCCCTAAAGCATTTCATCCTCGTTGCTCATGGTCGGCGGTCTTCCACAGATTTTAATCTAACAGGAAATCCCATGAGAGTTTAATTTCAGGATTTTCAGACACCTGAAAATACGATTTCGTCGCTGCAATGGAATTAATAAGATTCTTATTGTGATTCGGTTTTTCCTTTCACTCGGTGTAAATTTCATATAAATTTGGCTTATAGTAAACGTGTTAGAAGCACTGTGCTATATTAACACAAACAAAGTTACGCTAGATACGAGAGAAAAATTGAAGGAGTTGATAAAAGACGGAAAATTCAGAATTTAAATTCAGAAGTAGCTGAATTTTTATCAAATTTTGAAGAACCATAAAATAAAAGCATTATAGGTACGATAGTTAAATAACATTAAATTTCACGAAAAACAATGGGAAATAACGGGGAAATTCATCGATGTGGACCAAACACGATTCGAAAAATTTCCAGCTATCGGCAAAAATCAGTAATTGCCTCCCACACGTGTTTTATCCAATTCTACAGCATCTAGGACAAAACTGATCATGAACTATCGAGATCCTTTCATTTTCCAAATGCCTTGCTCCAATAAAATCTGAGACTCGTAGTGGAGGATATTTCTTATATTACGAGAACATTGTTCCGTGACTAGGGTGTAAATTTCCAAGAGAATTCCAAGAAACCTTAAGATATCCGAAGAAAAACGTTCTAAAGAAAATCGAAGTGAGGAATCTTTACGGTCAATTTCATCTTTAATTTATTTATTTCGTAAATAACCTCAGCATCTAGAGATGTTGCAATCTAGTAACAAAAAATAAATAAATGCAGAAATATATTTAAGTACATGATCAACGAGTACTTCAATCTAATGAATTTGCATCTGATCTCGTTTTAATTTTCAATAAAAAGTCTTTTAACTCTTTGCACTCGAGAGACTAACCCTTAGTCGCCATTTAATCAGATTTTAAAGATCGATGTTGATAGATATATCAAATTTAAAATTACTCAACAATGCAATGTCCAAGTAAAATAATTCTACGTCTTAATTTGTATACGATTTCTCATTCACCGTTTCAAAAATATCGTCGACTTTGTGACAGAAAGTCTGCGAATTACTATTTTTCTGCAACGAAAAAATAGCCGAATAGAAAGTAGAGTACTAGAGGATTAAATTGCGCCTGTCGTCGAGCAACCAGCCATGCTCCTCGCTCCTTATTTTACTACTATTCTCTTTTTGCCTAAGAATCATGATTTATCAACAAGAAATAAATAAACACAGAAGTATATTTAAGTATATAATCGATGGATACCTTTGATTAATAAACTCACTTCCGATTTTAACTTATTTTTAATAATAAGTTCATTAAATATGTTAGGCTCCTGTCTTCGAGCAACCCGCCGTGCACTGCCGCATGCAGCAATTTAACTACACGACTTACATATCACGATTACCCAGTACGATTATCCCTTTGTATTATAGAGGCACCCTCCAAGTCGCCGTTTGATAAAATTTCAGAAATCGATGTTAATTAATGTGTCAAATTTAAGGTAATATAACGGTATGCGAGGTTTCTAAATCAAATAATTCTACGAGTTAATTATTGCACGATTTCTTATTTACTGCACACAAAAATATCGTCAGCTTTATAGCAGAAAATCCTTGAACTTCTACTCCTCTTTAGCCCAAAAATCGTCGAGTGCAAAGGGTAAACCTGTAAACCTGTTTCCGTCCCAATTATGAAATATTCTTCCATGACCACCGGTTCCCATGAACGCAATAATTTAGATGAAACGCCAGAGTGAACGTATGTTTCCGTGTCTTTCCAAATATCCGCCCACTAATTAGCGCACTATCGCGCGTCCATTGTTCATGAGAGGCCGTGTTACGAGTCCACGTCTCATCCCTACCATCCCTACCTTGACCTGGATGAACGCTTAACGATCGGAACGCGCCGAATTCAAGATCCTCCGCGATTTCGTATGATCTTTCTGAATAATGGTACGTGAGTTTTGTGCAAGAGATAAGAAAAGGAATTATTTTTTCACTACTATTTTATCACTCGATGTCTGCTGGTATAAATATCGAGATTAGTACTATTCCTTGGAAGAGGAATAATTAATTGCCTATATAATTTTCAAATTAATTTGATAATTAATTGGGCACCCAACGAGACAACGAAGCGAGAAATGGATATTACATTATGCTATAAATATAAACGTTATGCATATACTACCACTATAATATAGGGTGTCCTAAAATTCACGCAAGAAGTAATTTTAATAAAAAAACACAGGTTTTTAATTAAAAATTGCAAATATTTCTGAACAATGAAGATGCGTTGTTCTTTCATGTAGCATTCCATTTTTAATAACCCCAAGCTGTCAACTGTCACGCTGTCTTTTTTCCTCCGTTGGCAACATTTTACCGCACAAATGGCGCAAAATTCAAATCTTGCGTGAATTTTGGGACGCCGTTTACATGATAATAATATTAATGATAAGTTACAAATATCGTTTTATAGTTCAACGATAAAATAATAAAAAGGAATGAAACTAAATATAGTATAGTAAACAATATAGATATCAATTTCTGTGATATTAATTATAATAATAATAGTAATACCTGTTATAAAAATCATCATAAAAGGTTATGGTGGCGCCAATAATTATATTTAGAAATCAATATACATAGTCTGCGAGGAATATTAACGAGGTTCAATGACCACTATGATCTCAGAGACTTCCTGAATCGGTGGCAGAGGGAAGTTTAATCAACGCGGGGAAAATTATGCGTACCATCGAAAGCATCAAACTATGGCGAGTTAACAATTTACGCGTAGGCGAATTATACTTGCTACGTACCAAACAAGAAACCATAATTCTCCAAACGTCTACAATCCCTTTACACTTCAGGTTCTGTAACCTATAATACTTCAAGGACAAACAAACTTGCACCGGTGCTGACAAATTACCAGCCACTGTTAATCACAGTTGCTGTTCGAGTAGGATTATTCCTCTAATTCTCGTTCAGAAATCCGATAACAAAGTATTATAATAATATAATTCCTTTTATATAATATATGATTTTCATACGCTGTACACATGTACGTATATTAAATTAAATATGCATAATAATGTTTTTTTGTGAAAATAAGAGAGCCTAATTTCTTTTACTGAAGAATCTAATATTTTAATTAAAAATCCTAAGACCAGTATGACATAACCTCTATAACCCCTATTTAAAAATTTGTAGAAAATGATCGGAAG